>NC_051444.1:34670988-34675775 GCF_001649575.2 Kryptolebias marmoratus
CAGCCTTTTTAACTTCAAGTTCACAAGGTCAAAGGTCAAGGTCACGAGAGCCCATGTGCTCTAACTCTTCAACTGTTTGACGTAGGAAGGTCAAAGTTCACAGCATGGCACAGGACTGGTACTGATCCTGACTGAAGGCATTTTGGGACTTTTGCTGAAAACGCCACCTAGTGGACGGTGCAGGAAAGGCGCGCAAGCATAGACGGCGGTCGCCAGAGCTCCCACGGTCGCAAGGCCGGAGCGGCGCTGAGCTGCGAGGGCCGCCAATGCTGCTTGCAGCTTTAATTACCTTTTAAAGCTGCAGTAGGGAGTTCTGAGAAAACCGTGGACTGCTCTACAGCCATCCCTCCACAGCCGTGAACGCGCAGGCGAGTAAGCAGGGCTGCCGATGATGCCTTGGGTCTCCTTCTGTTTACCTGTCTTTGATTAAATGATAAAACAGCCTGCGATACAGGTGCCAACTCCAGTAAGGTGAACACACAAGACACAGTATTGTTTGCTCGGATTATTATACGTGGCTTTTGTTTGTTGGTTTCTTCTTGATGTTCTTCTTGGTCTGAGGCTCGTTAGACCTCACTGTTTCCATGATTTAGGTCCCTCGTTATGGCTGTGTTGGGCGAACGTTTAACCTAATGGTCACGTGACTGTGCCACATGATGTAGACGGAGGCAGCAGGAATACAGTGTGACATCATACAGACAAAACTCTGTTACATAGCAACTGTGTGGCTGCGTCTGTGGGCGGAGCTTAAGGAATTTCTTTGATGCTTCAATGTAAAGACGTATGTGTGTCAGAATCAGATCAGTCTCAGTTTTCATTTGGACTCTGTCTGTTTGGAAGCACCCTCGTTCAAGAAAGAGATTGAGTTTCACAGCAAATCTCAGAATTCGCATCTAAAATGGAAGCAATAAAGGAAAACAGTTGTTCTTCAGAAGACATCCCACAGGTTACTGCAACCACCTTAAGGCCCGCCATCGAGCAGTTTTTGGCTAGTTTACCCCCAGACCAGCAGGCCTGCTGGATAACAGGTCAACTCCATGATGAAATCAAATTCCAGCTGTTGGACTTCCTGTGGAACATCGCAGAACTCTTTTCACTTTCCATTGTGACTAAAATTGAGAAAGAAGGTCCCATATCTGTGGATGTGGACGCCATCGTTGGTCACATCATCCCAGAAAAGTTCACTGAAGTCCTGACAAATGAAGAAGGGGTCGACTCATTGAGCAGAAAAAGATTTAATAAGTTATTTATCAAACATGTCATGGAAAGGACTAGAAGTAACATCTCTCGCGAGCAGGGGGACTCTGAAGATGAGTATATACAAAACATGTCTGACTTGTATTTGCTCAGACTCATAGTTCACCATGCCACCATCATAATTGGAGAACTTCTCCAGAAACGTCAGTGTCCGAACAGACAAACAGCCGTTATCAACCCCCCACCAGCCGACCACGAGGAGGCAGCATCTGTAAAACCTGACAGCCGTTTTCAGTCTGCAGCCTCGGAGAGGTCAGCCTCCCCAGAACCACAGACTGAGCAGGAAACACCTGTTTCTGTTCAGAAGGTGATAGAGGTCAAGCCCAATTTAAAGGCAAAAAGATGGGGAAAAAAAGTGTAAAAAAAACTCTTTTCTGAATACAATCAGAAAATGTTGTCCAACATGCACCCAATCAATCCCCCATCCATCCCTGAGGTCTCTGCCAGGGTTCAGGCCTCACGTGTGAGAAGAGTCCAGATCAGGCTGCTGATAAAATAAATCAAAATCTACAAACATGTGTGAGCCTGTTTGTGTTAGCAATAACAGAACAGGCCACGAAGAAATCTGGATGTAGCTGGTCGAAAGCAGCCCGTCAAGCCCTCCATGTCAGGCTCGTTGTAAAGATCTGTTCTGAAGTCAAAAGCCAAAAAGTTTACATGAACCCAGAAAAGTTTTTAAAACAACAAAAGACAATCTTCACTGACATCTGCAAGAGATGTTACTGTACAGCTGATCACCTGATGACTACACTGATGTATGAAGATCCATCAGTTGACAACAAAATTGTTTGAGTTTTCAAGGAACTTATTGAGAAAGCTTCTAAAAAACCTTTGTCCATCAGAAAGGTCTTCTCACCTGTAGTTAAATCCATCAGCAGACCTTTCAGGAAGCGAGAGAAGAAAAGTCTGTGGATCGTAACTCTGCAGACCTTCAAACTTCAGACCTTCCTCAGGAGAACAGAGAGGTCTCCGCAGCAGAAGACACAGCATCTCCAGAGTTTGAACTCCAGGCAGTTTCTTCTCTGCAGACCTCAGATCAGTCTGACAACAATGATGAAGAAACCAACCAGCAGACAAGCCTGAGATCTCCACAGCTCAGATAACCAGACTAGAAACAACTCCTCAAGTTACTGCCAGCAACTGCGAGGAAAAACACGACAAGACTGCAGCGAGAACAGACCAAAGGAAAGTAAAGGTGAATTATCTTTTTTATTGATGTGATGGTTCTGTAAAAAAGAAAAAAAGAAAATGATGAACCAACAAATTTAAAGGCATCAGCGACCGCCTCACTCTGCAAGTCTTGGCTGAAGCTTGTGATTCATTCTGGGAAATATCCTTTAATGACATTTGGGACCTCAGCAGGGCCATTCATAAAGATGTTTTTGCAAAGTGGCAAAATGAGAACACAATACTTACATTCCTGGCTTTAGAAAAAACACGTGTGGATGAGCAATTTGTATCCATCTTTAAGAAACACCTGTTAAAGCCACCAAAAACACTCAAAAAGTCTTCGGCCCACTTCCCTGAAACACCTTTGGTTTCTGCAGGTTTCTTTATGTATTGGTTAGTTTTTATATTTATACTTATTTGTTTTTGATATACTTGCGACCTGTCCAGGGTGTCCCCCGCCTCTCTCACAGTGGCTGCTGGGGATAGGCACAAGCTCCAGCTCCCTTTCTAATATTTGTATTCTGTACCTTTCAAATATTTGGTCCAAACTCAGGGGTTTCATTTAATGCTTGAATGGGTTTTCTCCAGGTTCTCTAATACTTAAAATATTATAAATATATATAAAGATCTACCAAGCCTACCAACCTCCAATATTTGTTCCACATGGGAGAATCCACTTTCACTTCAAGCGTGAGTCCTCTACCAGAGGCCTGGGAGGTTGAGGGTTCTCTTCAGAGTCTTAGCTGTTCCTAGGACTGTGCTCTTCTGGACAGAGATCTCTGAGGTTGTTCCTGGGATCTGTTGGAGCCTCTTTTCCAGTTTGGGGTCACAGCTCTGATGACCACTGGTGCCACTGAGACCTTGACTGTCCTCAACTTCTCTATTTCCTCCTTCAGCCCTTTGTATTTCTCCAGCTTCTTGCTACATCTATCACCACTGTTTTCTTCTGTATCTTATCTATCACCACAGTGTCCGGTTGGTTAGCCATCACCTGTTTGTCAGTCTGTATCTAGAAGTCCCACAGTATCTTAGCCCTGCCATTCTCCACCACCTTAGTAAGGCAGGTCCTGAAGAGGCAGCTGAATGGTAAGAACAAAGTCCAGTCATCAACACATATGTGGTGCCAGTCATCAGATACCCTGCTGGTAAAATAACCTGGCCAAAGGAGGAGATGGAAGCCATTGAACTCAAGACATGAAAGCTCCTCACAATGCACAGAGGGTTTCACATTAAGTCCAGCACCTTAAAGCGATACACTAAGACAGAGGACTGGTGAGCATCAGAGCCATTATACAGGATGAAACAACCAACAGCTGGAATAGTGAACAGGAACATCTGTACTGAGTATGGATTGGAAGTCCCACAGTCAAAGTGGGAGACTCCACCTCTCTGTAGGTACTTGGTTGTGGCTTCCTTGTGGCCTCATTCATTTGTCTGAGGAATTCTGTAAAATATGGTTTGTGCTCATTTCTCATTTCTGTCAAAGACATTACAGTCTTAGAATGCTTTTTATTCAAAGGGATCTCACAAAGGTGCAAACAGTTAAAGCTTGTATAAATCCTAAATGGTAATGCAGTTCAAACTGTAAAATATAATCAAACCTTGATACTTTGATTGCTAAAAAATGAGGCTGCGCTTAGTCAACGATAAAATATAAACAAACTTCGATATTGCTAAAATGATTTGATTGTTAAAATGAGGTCATGCTTAGCTTATGATAAAACAATCACAAAGAACAGTTGTGTCTGTGGGGTGAGGGAGTCTGAAGATTCCAGGGCATCAGGATATGATAAGCTGCTACAGCTGTTTGTGTGTAGAAAACCCTGGTCTTGGGTGCAGTTTATAGTATAAAAAGAAGTGGAAGGGATTATTACTTCAGACACAACTGGGAACATGTTGCTGTTTCTTCTTGTTGGTGAGTTGTTATCTCCATTCAGCTGAATGTTTGAATAAATGTATGATTTGTTTTTAAACCTCTGGTCTGGACTCGTTTTGTGTGTCTGTCTTTTCTGCAACATCAAAGATCCAGTGAGCGAAACTAAGTGGTCAGGTGAGATTCCTCTGAAAGGAGTGAATACTAAATACTTGATTTTCTCAACAATTCCAAGGTACTTGTAGCTGTCCTGGACATCTGCAATGTTGCCTTCAGGTAGTTCAACCCTTTAAGTTGTGATCACCTTGCCTCTCTTGGACACCATTCGGCTGCAGTTACAGGTGCTGGTCATAAAATTAGAATATCATGAAAAAGTAGATTGATTTCAGTAATTCCATTTAAAAAGTGAAACTTGTATATTATATTCATACATTACATACAAACTCATATATTTCAAATGTTTATTTCGTTTAATTTTGATGATTAC
>NC_051444.1:34677145-34700980 GCF_001649575.2 Kryptolebias marmoratus
TTCACAAGATTCTAATTTTCTGATATGATGAATTTGAGATTTTCATTTGTTGTCATTTGTAATCATCAAAATTAAACGAAATAAACATTTGAAATGTATGAGTTTGTATGTAATGTATGAATATAATATACAAGTTTCACTTTTTAAATGGAATTACTGAAATCAATCTACTTTTTCATGATATTCTAATTTTATGACCAGCACCTGTATATGATGCCCATGAGTAAAACATGTAACTTCCTGCTCTCAGTAGGAAGGGCTAAAGAAATGTCATAGTATGACATGTAGTAGTGCTGAGTCCTGGACTTTGATCAAATGTGGCTTTAGGAGGAAATCAGGAACCTCATGTATGAAAGAGTGAGCAGCTTTCTTACTGAAAGTTGGAACAAAACATAGGAACAAAATTTGAAAAGTTCATGCACACAAAAATATTCCGATTTATCAAACATTTCTGCCGACCTTTACTTCATACATCCCAGTATATGTGAAACTGAACTCAGAGAAGACTCCTCTCCTGACACGCCTCCATCTATATATGCAAATACATGTAAATATGTCCAGCAAGTGTGATTCTCCTCTTTGCATGATCCAAAATTACACTTAGATGCAGGAAAATGAGGAATTCCATGGGCTGTGAGTCAGAAATGCTCCTAAATAAGGTTTTGGGGTGTTAAAAGGTATTTGGCACACTGTTCTCTGGCATTTGGGCGTAGAGTAGTGACGTGTGTGAAGCTGTGGTTGATTCCCCTGGAATCACCGTTGGGCGGGCAGGCCGTACAGGTAAGCAGTTCTAGTCCAGCAAAGGTATCCAGGAGTCCCACAGAGAGCGAGGTCTTGGCAGGTAACCTGAGAATACGAACAGATATTATTCAGGACAAGAACAAGTCTAAGTCACAAGGAGGCTGTGAGTTACCATGTGAAGGGTACACTCTGGCAAAGACTGTTCTTCTTCTTCTTCTAGTTGAGTTTTAATGGCGGTTGGCAAGAAACTTTAGGTAAGCATTACCGCCACCAACTGGTAAGGAGTGTGGACCACATGACAAAAAAAAAAACTACTATCTATTAAACAACCTACACTGTTGTAAAAAATAAAACAAGGCCTCATATCCTCTACTTCCTGAATCTTTTTGTAATAAATCAACAATATCAAATTTCATTTTCATGCTACTAAGGTTTCTAATTAACTTATTTCTTTGCATCAAATAATTCCTACAACTCAAAATAACATGTTCCACTGTTTCATCTTCCCCGCAGTCACATTTCCCTGTCTGATGTTTCCCTATCAGAAATAATGACCTATTTAGTCCAGTATGTCCGATTCTAAACCGTGAAATAATCATCTCTTCTCTCCTTATTCTTTCTGTTCTTCTCATTTGACCAATATTCTTTTGAATTTTGTCTTCCTTCCTTCCTTCCTTCCTTCCTTCCTTCCTTCCTTCCTTCCTTCCTTCCTTCCTTCCTTCCTTCCTTCCTTCCTTCCTTCCTTCCTTCCTTCCTTCCTTCCTTCCTTCCCACCTCTCTCTTGTTCTGGCAAAGACTGGCTGAAGAACTGCTCCTCTTATACAGCTCTGCTGAATGAGGCAAACGATCTGCAGGTGTGAACCACACACACCTGCAGTGGATGAAGCCACCCAACGGTAATCCTGGAAGGCCGCCTCCTGGAGGAAAGAACCTGGTGAAGGATGACAACAACCACAAGCCCATCTCCTGACAGTAACCTTAGAATATCAAATCAATATTGCTCTGTTCATCTATATTTCTCCAACTCAAGATTTCTAATGGTTACAACCTTAGCTTGCTTTTTATGCACACTTTCACGTCACATTTGTTTTCATACATGAGGACCCTGGTGTTTCATATATGAGTTACATCTGTTTTGTGTCTTTTGGTGATAAATCGAAGTTTGAGGTGTAGCCATGCCCACATACTGTGATGAAACCCAAACTAATGCCTCAACATTCCAAGTTATTTCTTCTAAGAGAGGTTTGTTTAAATCTAAGGGCTAGAAAAGGCAAAAGTGGTCTTAGAAAGATACTGTTACGGTTCCTGACCTGCAGCAGGGGGAGCTCTCTTCATGAGAGACATGTTTTCTTACCTTTTCCTATGTGTTTCAGGTTTACCTGGCTGCCACAGGTGTGGGGTGTTACAGCTCGTCAGCTGCTCCATAAAGAGCTTCACCTCAGACGTGCCGAGGCCCCCTTTCCTTTTCCTCTGGGCCTTGATCGGGTGTAACCTTGTCTGTGGGGCATATTTTTGGAAGGAACTGTACAGTGGTTCTGTGGGGGCAACTTGCTACTGGATTACTGACCAGTAAAGTTTGTGTTTTTTCTCTTCTCACAGTGGAAGCTGGTAGGGGTTCTCTGCCATTTATGTTCCAACCTTTTTCTCCAGTTTTGTGGTCAGGCAGGGAGTTTAGCCCTTGTACTTTGAGTTTGCCTCTAGCCAGAGAGTTTTTGTTTTCATATTTAGAAGGGTGTTTTGTTTGTTATTTTGGCCTTGGAGACCCTGAAGCTTGGAGCTCCACTGTGATGTGAGCTCTTATGTTTTCGCTGTGTTATACTGTTTCAGTTGTAAAATAAATGATACCTTGTCTGTGGACATAAACTGTATGAGGCTCACTTGTTCGATGTGTTACACCCCAGTGCCATGACCAGAGTCCATTGAGAGGGTCGTAACAGATACCTTTAAAACAAAATGGCCAACTTTCTGTTTAGTTTATGCCATTAGTGCAAGAGACATTTTGGTAGTCTTTGGTGAGGATAATAAGTGTGCAAAATATCATACAAATTTTCTAGGGGGCGCTGTTTAACTGTGTTGGCATGGTAATATAATTTGTGTATGTACATACTGTATGTTCAACTCTGGACAAAGATAATATTTCCACATTTTGTTGCAGATTGGATGAAATATGTGGAAGTTACACCAACAGTTGGTGTCATGGTGAGATACTGAAATTTGCCATTTCATCATAACCACTACCTCCAGGAATAAGGCATAGTTTTTAGAGCCATTTAACCTCCAAAGGTTTGCTATATGACAGTTTTAAGTTGATATGGTAAAGCGTCCATGTAACAACATGTAACATATAACATCACATTCTCAGTCGACGGAGCTAAAACAGTGGTTGAATATTGACATGTAAATGTGTTAAGGGAAACATTTACTGGCACTTTGCTGCAGATCAGATGGTTTTTTTTCTTCAAGTTATAATGATCTTGTTTTAAGTTTGAGGTCTAGTTACATCCACATGCTGTGGCGAAAACTTTTGGTTACAAGTGTAACCCCCGTTCTCTGAAAATTGAATGAGGTATTTTACTATAGGAGGCACCTTCAGGTAGGATCAATTATAAAAGCTCCACTACCACCAAGTCTGACACTGATAGATCAATCACATTCTTGGCATGGGGGCGACATCCCCTTTTCATGCATCCCTGTCCTACACCTGGAATTTTCACATGCATTTCTTCCATGTGACTTTGCAAGCAGGGTAGACAGGTATATTTTGGTTGCTGGGTTTATCCTGGTAACCAACAGTTCTCTTTCAAACCTCACTTGGTATCTCACTATGGGAGATATAGCCAACTCTTGGATTGAGTGCTCTGAAGCATAATAACACCTCAACCTAAAAAAAAAAAAATATGAATGTCGACATCACAAGCCCACCCCAAGGGCTGGTGCAGAGCACAGACACCACACTAAGGGCCGAGTGTGCCAGCAATGACTCAGTCACATCCAGGTGGTAGAATCTAATGAGTCTGTGGGGATGCTAACTAGTAGCTGCACAGATGTCTTCCACCTAAACATCCCTGAAAAAGGCCCACAAGGTAGACATTCCTCTCGTGGAATGAGCTCTCAGGTGCTCCGAAGCCTGTAGCCCCTGGCACACATAGGCCTCTCTGATTGCCTCCATAATCCAGCAAGACAGCCCCTAGCTGGATAGATGCTGTGATGAGCTTCATCTTGCCCAGAAGCATTTGTCGTATAGCTATCAGAGTGGAGCAGCAGTTAGGATTAGGGTGAAAAGTGATTGACTGCTCCACCACCAAGGGTCTGCAAGCCCATGGGTCTCACGGTTAGCCATTTCCAGTCCCTAATAACCTTTAACAGGCTTGTCCTAATAATGCTTCATCTTCTTCATGCATGCCTGGACAGCAGGCATGAACTTCTTTTCAACATATAAATTCTTTTCCTCATCCTTGTGATACACTAGCTAAGCTGCTGCTCATTTGCACACCTCATGATGGTTGACCTCACAAAGTGATGGAAAGGGCTGAGACCTGTTGCTGATGGAGCTTACAATAAGGTAGGAGGGAGAATGGCATCCTTATGGTCATTTTCATTCTTCTCCTTATCACTCTGTTGTCCTCTCTGCAGCTGCCCTTGTCTTCAGAGTTGAGAAGCTGGCCATACAGTGGGGGAAACTCTGTTTTCCAAATCTACCAACATTCCCCAACCACAAACCTGCAGCACCCATATTGGGTCCAGACTTATCACCAGATTTCATCCCAGCCTTGGAGAGACTGGAGTCAGCTTTTGAGGCCAATGAAACTCGTAACTATAGTCAAATCTCCTGGGCGGGCTTCAGCCCCATGCATACAATGCAGAGGGGATAGGGATCCTTCCCTGAAATGGTTAGCCCACAGGTGACTAGGCAAGGATGGGACATGACATCTGCAGCCTTGCTGCCACCCACTTACCCTTGAGAGGAACCAGACATAGGTATTTAGCTAGCACACAGCCTTGACAACTAGTGGCAGTAGAAGCACCAAACAAAGGATCAGAATTTGAAAAAGAAGAGGTCCGCCACAACGTAAAAAACCCACCGCTTTATTATTTTTCTTAGTTAAAAAAATGTAACAAGTCTAAAACCAGGAAAAAAAACCATTCAGAGCTAACTTTGATGGTTGAGTCCACAGTTAAATCACCATTCCAAGCTAAGACAGCTGAGGAGCTATTCTGATCTTCACATGGAAGAAAGCAAAAATGCCATGTGTAGGGCAAGGGCACCTATATGGGGGATGATGCCCTGATGCCAAGCACGTAATTGGTCTGTCAATGATAGACTTGGAGGTAGCAGAGCTTCCATGATTGGTCACGCCATAAGCTTCCTCCGAGGCGTTGCAGAATATGTGTAACTCCCTCTGTAGATCACAGGAGCTCACATCCTTAGGCAAGTAAGATCGGGGCAGGGTGACATGTGACTCCTTCCAGGCTCTCCACTGCTGCAGGAGCTCCAAAGGAAGGAATGGGTCATCCGAACCACGGTGCTGGTCCCAAAGGTGCCGGACCAATATCTTAGCCCGGGTTGTGAAAGGTCGAAGGTCGAATGAACCTCAATGGGTCATACTGACTGGCCAAAACTTTATAGATGTTGCGCATTATGGGGACACCATAGTCCACCAGACGATGCTTGTAGCCAAGGACATCAGTGTGGAAAAGCCAGCTTAGTGCTAGAGTGGACTCAGGAGTATCTGCCTTGTCCTGGGCCATAACTCCACACTAGCTGAGCAGATCTCCTTTGGCAGGTGACTTATTACCTCTGCTTCGTTGCTGGCCCATTGACGGAGCTCAAACCCACCAGATGCTTAGAGGGTTCGTAACTTGTCAACCAGGTGTTTGGCATCAGGAATGGTGGGAACACTCTGGAGGCAATTGTCCACGTAAAAGCAGCTCTCCACCGATTCTCTCACATCCTCGTCTGGCTGGCTGTTGTCATTGACATGACGCTGTAAGGAAAACGTGGCACAGCAAGGGCTACACATTGTTCCAAATGGTAAAACCTGCCAATTATAGGGTTAGGGTTAGTTCACCATTGTTCACCATCGGAAGTGAACTTCCACTATTGTGCCGCCAGAGAAATCTAAGAAGGGCACGGTCTTCTGGGAGAAGGTGAACTTGGTGGAACGTGCCCTTAATGTCTCCTCTGATTGCTACAGCATGCTCTCTGAAACGTAGCAGGACTCCCAGAAGTGTTGGCCCAGGCAACAGGTAAGTGTTGAGGCTCTGACCTTGGTACTGATAGGAACAGTTGAAGACCAAACGGTTCTTACCATTGTGGCTCACCATATGGTGTGGGGTGTACCATGAGTCACAACCTTCCTCTGTAGGAATGGCGGCAGGTCCTCCTGGAAGTCCCAACCTGACAGGTTCCGTGGGAGTGATAAGGTGGGGATGATCACTGCCAGTGAGAAGCAAAGGCTTCACCTCTATGAGGGTTTGGATAGGAAGACCAACAAGGTGCTTATACTTCTTTCTGAGTTGTTTCATTGGGTAGGTATAGCTAGCCAGCCCAATAGATGCAGCAGTAAATGCACCTGTAATCCTGAATCTGTTCCTTTGCATTGCAGGAGAGGAAATAGAGAATGATACTGACCCCCCACGGACAGTCTGAACTTCCTGACGAATGGTCCATAGTGGTAGTTCCTCGGGGTTTCCCTGCATTCCCAACTTCTCCGCTGCATCTGACAGGAGCATGGTCTTCTCTGATCCATCATCCAATATGGTGTAGGTATTAAGTGTCCTATCACCATAATGTTGACCTCATGTAGCACCTGAAAATGTTTGCCTTGACAGAGACTGCAGGGTTTCTTTAGATTACGCTGGGCAGCTTGATGTGGTCAGGCACAACGCCAACATCTCTTATTGTTCTTTATGCACTCAGTTTGCTGATCCTTGGTCAGTCTAGATACAGCTGAACACTGACTGAGATAGTGGTCTTCATTATTACAGTAGGGGCAGTAGGCCTTACTCTTGTTACCTTTAGCAGAGCCGCCTGGGATGTGAACTTCTGATTTCTTATCAGCGGCGTTCCAACCATTGAGGACGGTTGTTGACCATCAGGTCTTGGTGCTGAACACTCCTTGGCCCCTCTCGCTGCTAACTGACACCACGACTCATACTTTAATTACTCTGATAGGTCAGATAAGGTATGAGTTTGTCTGCCCCGATGGAACATGCAGCGTCGAAACTCAGCTCTAGATTCAGGTGGCAACTTGCTGAGAAGACGAGCCACATGTGAGTCACACTGCAGCTCAGCTTCTCCTTCTGAGCCGAGTGTCCTCAACATTCCCACCAGGGATTGTACCTGGACGGCAAACCTCTCAAATGCAGAAAAATCCCCCCGCCTGATGTCTGGTGAGTCCAACACAGCTGCAATATGCCTCAGGGTGATCTGATGTGGTTGACCAAACTAATCATTCAGGACAGTCATTGTGTCTGAGAAGGGGGTAGGAGAGTTAAGATAAGCATTGGCTATTAACTGGGCCTCCTCTAGTTGCAGTTGATCAACTAAAACCTGATATTTGAACAGTTCAGTGGTTAATTACATATTTTGCTAAAAGAAAGACAGGCAGGCTAAAACATTACTGGTCAACTTTCAGCGGCGGTGATAATCAGGTAATTAGACCGTTTGAACAGATTTTTCTGCTCTAGATGTTATTTGTTCATGTCTCCAGGTGGGTGCACTGCTGACAGATGACAGATTAGTTATGCAGCATGTTTTTATTGTTGTTTTTATGCTTTGGGAAACTTGCCGTCACTCATGAAAACAATAAATATGAATACAATGCAAAACATTTTCCTAATCAAACACTTTACACAATGTACAACTTACTTTCCCTCCTGTGCTGCTTGATAATCTTTTGTACGTTTTCAAACAAATGAACGCAGCTTCATGCAGAAACCCTGAAGGTGGAAGAAAATAACTAAAAGCACTTCTTGTGTGGATTTAAAAACTGCTAAGAGAAATGAAGGTTTGCTCTGTTTCAAAGGGCATAAAATTATGGAAACGTGTCCTTTGCTACGACGGCTGCAGCCATGATAGAGAATTCCAGAGACATGAGACCATCCGATCCTGGTCACTCCAGGAAATCTGTTTATTTTCCATGCCGAAGTGTCAGTAATCTGTGTCAGAGCCCTCTGCGTTGTCCACATTGCGAGAGAGCATGTAGTTATCCATGTCGATGGAGCGACAGTTGTTGATGGCGTAGCGCAGTCTCTCTGCCATGGTGGCCTGACTTGAGTACGGCGGCAGACGCAGCTGGAAGAAGCACGTCTGAGAGGTCGGCAGGCTGTCATATGGCTGGAAAAACAAGCAAACACAAACAGTCAAACACAAACCAGCGCTGTCTCTGGAACTAACACCATTGCCTGCTGCCTTTCATACCAGAGTTTGAAACTAAGATCATCTGAAGTTGAAAATGATGGAGTTGTAGCAGTTTTCATCAAACCTTAAAACCACGCTGTGCAGTCTCATGTCTCATGCTGTATTGCAACATCTCCTGTGATCTCACTTGTTCTGTTAGCACTTGAAGTATGTGTTACTCAGCTACTACCACACCAAATTTTAGCTCAATATCTGTAACAGTTACAGAGGTACGGCCATTTTTGTGTAGTCCAATGTCGCCCAGTGCCACTAGCTGTGGCTGCCATCTTGAATTGAGTTGGCTCCAAAGGTTAATCAGCTATAGATCAACATACTGATTATTTCCTGAAAGTTTCAGTGGCTCATTAGAAACTTTGCCAACAGACAAACAGGGCTGACTCCACAGTTGATGCCAAGGTTTTAAGCAAAGATGTTGTGTGTGTATTTAGGATGATACTCAGATACTACCACAGCAAACGTTTAGCTCAATATCTGTATAATTGACTGAATTATGGCCATTTTTGTATTTTGTCAGGTCAGTGAACTGTGGGAGCCATCTCGAATTGGGTTGAATCCAAAAATGAACAAGCTGTATGTGTAAACCTAAGGATTAGCTTCTGAAAGTTAAATTCATATCAGTGCAGTGGTTGAAGAGACAGACGGATGTGTAACGCTAGAATATGTGCTGGGCATGACTCTCAGCTACTATCACAGCAGATTTATCCTTCACTACCTTAGTTTAGTTATCTTATCCTTATGTTGGCTGTCAGCGGGCCTTTAGTACTATCAGTTAGCCATGTTGTACCTTTAGTTTAGCATTATCATGTTTCAGTTTATGTTAGCTTATTTAGCCTTCCTGTACATTTAGTGTAGTTTATCTTAGCTCATATTTGTGACATTGTTCCTAATTGTTGTTTAGTTCAGCTTTAACTTTATCCTGATTTCACTCAGATTATTTTAGCTACTAATTTGACTGTCTTAGCTCATGTTTAGATATGTTTAGTTTCATGACTTTATTTAGATTATCTTATATTTCATTTAGATTATACATGATTGATGTTTTTTATTCTGTATTTCTATATTTGATTTTGATGTTTTTATCTGTATTTGATCATGTACCTGATTGTTGTTTCTGTTGTAAAGCACTTTGGATCGCCTTGTTGCTGAAATGTGCTATATAAATAAATCTCACTTCACTTCTCAACGTCGTCCATGTCGAAGAGGTTGGAGTTGGCATCGCCCTCTGCCTCCTCATGACCTGTCCACCTGCCCTTCTAACAGAGACAGGATGATTCGGGGCTCCTTTGCCATCATGTTGTGTGGTTGGACCTGTACTTGCAGCTGTGAACAGGTATGGTCTCTCATAGTCTCCACTCTCAGCCTCCTTAATAGGACTTGTTCTGGAATGGAGGAGCAGTGCGGACACGCCTGTGGGTTTGCCTGCCTGAAGTCAAGAACGGTCTACAGCCTTCTTGGCTTTTGGTTCAGACCCTTTGATGGGGGTAGCAGCTGTAGCCATGGCAACAAACAGGGAATGTAGCTTGTCTGTCGCTCACACTAGCAGTGGGGTCAAATCTGAGCTAAATCAGCCTGCTGTAATGTGTTAGCTGTAGAACGGTCCGGCTAGAAAGCTAGTGCTATGTTAAAAGGAAGACAAGCTAGCTTTGACAAGTGAACTTGAAGTACACCTGCCACTGCTAGTTAGTTAAAGAGTTCTTTTTCTGATCCTGAAATGCAGCGTGAACCTTCAGCAAAGACTGGTCTTCATAAAGAAAGAATATTCTTCAGGCCAGATAAGCTTTGAGACTGACAAGAAGACAGAAATCAGACTCACCCTGTCCACCTTCATGATCTGGAACCTCTGAGAGATGTCGGCTGTGTTGGCGGGCAGCCGTGAGCGTCCTGAGACAAAGCGCATGAAGAGGACCCGCTCCTCATTGGAGAACTCCTCCAGCGTCTGCCAGAACCACTGGACCAGTGTGTGCTGCTCGTCCACCTCCCGGTACCGCACCACCTTCTTCAACACGTCGCAGCAAATCTCCGGCATGCCACACACCATCTGCTCCAGCTGCTTGGCCGTCAGCAGGGACAGCAGCGGCACTGGGACGATCCATGACATGCCCTCACGCACCGCTGCCACCTGTCAGAGGCCAGGCAGTGGTCAGGAAGGGTCAAGGGTCAGGAGTCAAATATTCTTCATCTCCAGGGTTTTTTTTTTGATGATTAAAGACATGATAACATTCAGAAGTAGGGACATATGCAATCCATTGCATTTTTTTTGTTTTTTTATTTTTATATTTTATGTTTAATAATGGAAGCACAATTTTTCACCACTATCTAAAATAGCATATAATCTTCTTCATTTGCCTTTCAGAAATAATCCTTTTGATAAAACTGATGACTGATTGCCATAGTGCCAGGAAATCCCTTTGCATAACGTTTAGCATTATTGTGAAGCTTGGGGATTCCCCTTTTTAAATATTGAGCTGGAATTCCCAATGACTTCACTACAGATGAAAAAACATCTACTCTAAACAAAACGCCAAATCTTAAACTATGTATCATTTTGAAGCTTTTGAGAAGGAAAATTTTAAAATAATAACTTAATATTGTGACTCATTTTGCCAGCATAGGACACATAAATTGTGATGTATAATTCACTGATGATGAGGGGACACTGTTGTTTTGTGGACAGTTATTTTTTCCACCTGACATCTTGCAGCTTGACTGAGACTAATGTTTTCTGCTAGCTGAAGTGCTGACACTAACTTTACCAAGTCTCAGACAAACAGTTGCAGGGCAAACACTAGAAGGTGGATCTTCAAAATATTTGGACAGTGAGTAGGAAGAGACTCTTAAAACGACTCTTCTTTTATAGCTTTGAAGAGAAAACATAATTGAAGTTTATGGAGGCTTAGGTGTGCACTCTCTGCATTTTGGAGGCTTTGAGAGAAAACTAAGTCCTACAGCAATGAGAAACACACTGGGTAAAAGAATACCAACAACATATGTTTTGGTGTATAATTTATACCAAATTGTGGGCATAAGAAGAGTTTGCTTGCAAAATATTTTAAGGTTCAGACAGCCCAAAGGTTAGAGTGTGGCATCCTCAACTATCAGTTCAACATTCAAATCTTCAAACTTTAACTGTGATTGTGTAAAAACTGTGTTCATTCAGTCATGTAAAGTCCAACTTTCTGACTTGTTTAAACTTTGAATGTTGTTTCTACTGTGAACCATTATCTGAGGGCTGGGGTTTTTCACGTCTTTCGCCAAAATCACATTTTTCATGTTTAGGTGAATCTATATTGCTTGATGTACAGCTTCAAAACACAGAGCACATTATTCCTAAATGAGACACATTTTGATGGATTTTTATGAAAATTGCAAAAAGAGTGACCTGAATTTGTGATGGAGGCCCAGTCTGTTACCTGTCGGTCAATCTCATGCAGCCGGTACTCAATGGCTCGCTCCACATACTCCTTCCTGTTGGAGAAGGTCAGAGGGATGCTGTTTCCTCCTGGGATGATGGGCACCATTTTACCATCGGCACTCTGCCCGATGAACGAATCCAGAGGAATCATCTGAAAAAAACTCCTCATGAATCAAACGGGATTGTACCCCACAGGACAGATCAGATCACTTCTCCTCAGAGTCCTGTCGCCTGTTTATGGTCCAGACTTCTTAACATTTACTATAATTCCTGTATTGAATCAAAACTAAAACTTAGCAGCTGCCTTAAGTATTTCTACTTTCAACCAATCAAAGCAGAGTGAAGCCTCCAGGAGCTTCTTAGAGAAACATCCATCCATTCTCTTCCTCTTATCAGGGGTCGGGTCGTGGGGGTAGCAGCCTAAGCAGGGAGACCCAGACTTCCCTTTTGCTTAGAGAAACAGGCAATTCTTCTTAAACAAGTCATGCTGCAGCAACATCAAACAAACTGAAAGCCCTTGCAGAAAGCCAACCTCAGCCAAGCCTAAAGAGTCATTAAAATATTGTAGCATTTAGATCCTGAGCCAGATCACCACAAACATTTAATCACTTGTTTTTTTGTGACAACCCCAACATCTCCTGAAAATTTCCTCAAAACAGTTTTCCTTTTTCTCAGTAATCTTGCTAACAGAAAGACAGAAAGCATAAGCTTGGTGGAATAATGAGTTATTCAACATCAACATTAAATTATAAACTCAGAAATAATTAGGAGAGGAAACAAACAGAGTCAAACAATAAGGGAAAAGTTTGGCCATTCTTAAGTGGGTTTCTCTGTAAAAGCTATAAATCCCATGAGCCTGTGTGTTTCTTTATGTGTGTTTATGCAGCTCGAAAAGAAGAATGCACCCATACCTATACCCATACATCAAAACAGCTCGGCCACAAGTGTGCTATTACTTTTAGTGGTCGTTTGAGTTACTGTGGCAATGTAATTAATCAAAAACAAGTACTGAATGAAAGAGAAAACTTCAAATCCTTTTAAAATGTTGTGATTTGACAAACAAAGTTTCATGTTAAAACACCACTCAACCACTGTACAGGAGTGTAGTTTCCTTTTTTTTGGTAACTGAGATATTTGAGTCACTAAAACCTTTCAACCTCCCACAGTGATGCTGGCTGATGAGACATGATTTTAAAAATGTGTGTTCTTCTTGCTCTCGTCAAGTTCACCCTGGATAAAAACATAAAAAGTGAGAAGTTTCACCTCATGAAAATTTTCTTCGGTGATACCACTATCTTCAATGTGAAGAATGCTTTTGAGCGTCTGCACATAGAGCAGGTCCACTTCCTCTAGGTCCTCTAGCTGCAGCGGGATGCAGCACAGCTGCTTCCACACCAGCGGGGCCAGATGCAAGTCCAGAGGTTTCTTGGTTCGGATGGCCACTCCCATCAGGATGCCCAAAAACTTGAACTGGAGCATGTGCTCATCCAGGCAGGCAGAAGGATTGAAAAGGAACCTGGAGGGACCACAGGAGGCAGGCCGATTGAAACAATGAGCTCAATGACAGTGGGATTATTCAGTATGAAGTCATTTAGACTCCTCACCTGTCTCTGTTGTAGCCCACCTCTGCTGTAGCGTTAGGGGAGGGGATGAGCAGGTCGACCACACCTGTCTCCAGCTCCTGCAAAACATCCACTTAATCAAACAGCTGGAAACAGCTGGATTCTAGAGGAATGGTCTTCTGTAAATACCTGACAGATCTCTGTGATGGTGTCATCAAACACCCCCCCTGCATCATCTGCTCCCTCCCCCACAAGTTTGACCTTCCAGGCTCGCGACGGCAGCCGGAGGTCTGAGGCATTCAGCTTCACCACCTGCCGCGCAATCTGCACGAAGATGGGTTTACATTTCCGTCCGCTGAAGACATTTCATAGAGTTCATCAACGACAAACACAAAAGAGAAAAAAGTCATAGACAAGTGTTATCATTTTTCACATCATTAGAAATATATAAAGTTTACACATTAATGATCTATCATCAGCCAACAAACTCCACAGGCCTATTCAAGTTTAGGACCAGAAATAATTGCAGCAAAAATAGATTTGTGTTTATTGTATTATACTTGTTATAGTTTCAAACTATTCAACACAAAGTCCCGAGGTGTACTGACCGAGTGGAGATTCGTTTGACGGTGATCTGGGGTCCGTAGTTTTTCCCCTGTACCATGGTCTTCCCAATGGAGCGCACCATGGGCAGAGTGTAGACTCTGGGGGCCAATAGGGGCCTCAGCTGGCCCTGGACGATACCCCATGTCCCTGCATTATAATGGGAGGTGCAGCTCTGCAGAAAAACAAAGACAACAAGGAGCTCTTTGACTTTCAGACAGTGCATCTCAGGCCTCGTCTACTCCTAATGTGTTTTCTCTGTCCACACACTCAAACTGTTCATACTAATGACATTAACAAACAGAGAAAGAACATGCTTAGATTAATTAAAGATCTCCCAAAACCTGTTTTTTCCTTTGATACATTTTACAGTTTCCTCCCAGTTATTAACCATTTAAACACAAGATCAAAGTTTAATGGGAACAGGATCAAGATGAAACGAGAAAGGCACAGAAAACCCTCATAAAAACAAAACAAAACACAATCAAAGGAGTCGTATGCCCATAGAAACATTTTATTTTAAATCGAGAAAACAGAAGAAACTTCTCAATGATTCTGATGACTTAAAATTTACTTTTCAAGTATTTAAAAAGTGTCCTCAGAATTGTATTTAGTTTAACTTGTATTGGTCATATAAAATAAAACAGGGACATTGTGGACATTTTTAGGATTATGAACACTTACTGATGAATGTATGAACCCAATATCTTACCCATAGATAGCTCTTTGAATGACCTCAGCTTTGAGAAATAAAGCTTAATTCTAACAATCCTGATGAGCTAACAGCTAGTCTGAGCAGGACTAAGACCAAAGCAAATGGCTCTAATCTTCTGTCTGAAGTTATCAGGAATAAAGGTTTTATTAGTGACATCTTTACTACAGAACTGAAGCTGAAGATTAAAGTGATTTAAATCAAACCCCTAGTTCAGGGTCATTCTTTAAGACCATCCATCAGATGCAGTAGGGGTGGAACAGGGAGAGGTTAGACCACGTGTTCTGTTCAAGTATTTGTTAGTTTTCCCTCTCTCCCAGTGGATGCACAAAGATGTTGTTCATTCATTCTTTATGCCTTACACTAAGTGTTTTGTCCATAATATGACAGAGACAGGAAGGGTTACTGATGAGACTGAGGTACATTTTGTCAGCTGGAACTGTAAAGGTCTGAATGGGTCAGTGAAAAAAGGATTATACGTCCTCACCTACAAAGCTTAAAAACTGCAGGAAACCCACCTAAAAAAACAAGCTCACAGCTGGTCATGTTTGTCACTCAAGGTTTAACCCAAAATCAGGTGGGACCCCAACTGTTATTTGGAAATTTATTCCATTTAAATTGTCAAATATTGTGGCTGACCCAAATGGATGTTATATTATTGTAACATGGAACATTTTTACCACACCAGTGATCTGAGCAAATATGTATTTATGCTCCAAGCTGTGATGATGCTAAATTCATTAGTTCTGACACACAACTGAAGACTCTGTAAAGAATAGATCCCCTTCTAACTCCTAGACTTTATGTAATTCAGCCAAAGTCTTCTTAGATTCTTAGAATCAACTAAAACAGTAGACATATGGAGATACAGAAACCCAACCCAAAGGAAGTGCTTAATTCGTTTTCAACCCCATCACTAATTTTTCAGAATAGACTATAGCCTTGTAGATTCCTTAGATAAATGCATTGATTATACATCTATAGTGCTGTCTGATCATGCCCCAGTGAAAATGCAGCTGAACTTTATAAACAGACAGTCTTGTAAAACTTAACATATTAATAACAGTCTTCTGTTAAATAAACTTCATGCTGATGCAATTAGATCTCAAATAAAATAATATATAGAATTTTAAAAACAACAGAAGTATCTAAGAGCACAGTGTGGGAAGCTTTAAAAGCATATATACATGGTCAAATTATCACATATAGCTCAAACCTAAATAAAATTCAAAAGGATAAAAACTGAATGAATTTCATATTTGGATCAATGCTATGCAAATTCCCCCTCTTCTGATGTATTAGCTGCAAGAATCTCTTTGCAAACGGCGTTTAACCTTTTTACCAGAACGGAAACAGTGAAGCATACTGTAAGTGCAGCAAGCTGTCAGTAGTCTAGCCCCTTAAAGCTCTTTCATACGAGACACATTTCTCCAGAAAAAAGGTCTTGAATCCACCAGGTATGTTTTTAGTATTTACTGGACTTGTGAAAAAAAACACAAAATTAACATACAAATTCACAACAGAAAGTGACGGTCAAATCAAGATGTTACTCCTGGGGTGCCAGACTTCTACAATGAGCAAGTGCTTTTATTCTTAAACTAATTAGTCAACAGCCAATCAAAAGGCACCACGCAATAGTTTAAACAACATACAAAACAAGATGTTAATCTTCTTCAAATGTTGATTGTAATTCACAGAAACAACTCAAGTAACAGAAAACAAAATAACATTTCGTGTTAAGCTTTAAGTATTTATATCTGGCTCCTACACATATAATCAGTCAAAATGTAGATATTACGAACACAGGAATAAAATTGGAAAGTACCTAGCTCACCAGTTATGGAAAAAAAGAATCATCCAGGTAAATTGCTGAAATACGTACAAATTTGGGAACTATAACAAGGAATCAATCTGAAATTAATAAAGTATTTAAACAGTTTTACATCAACTGATATACTTCTGAATTACCTGCAGACAGTACATTATTAGAGGACTACTTTGAAGGACTAGAGGTTCCTAGTTCTTCTAGAAGCACCTATCACCTTACAGAAAGTCTCACAAGAAATGTATAGTTTGCAGAGTTCAAGGCCCCTGGGACCTGACAGATACACGTCAGAGTTTTATAAAACATACATTTCTGAGATTGACCCTCTTCTGTTAGAAGTTTTTACCGAATCATTGAAAGTATGCCCTCCTCCAGCTACATTCCATCAGGCCTCTTATTTCAATGCTTCATAAAGAATACAAGGATAAAGCCAAAGCCATTTCATATAGACCAATAAGCCTGTTGAATGTAGATGCAAAGATCTTAGCTAAAATCTTGTCTTCATTGGAAAATGTACTTCCATTCATATTTCATGAGGACCAAAATGATTTCATCAAGGTCAGACAAATGGTGCACATCATCCATAGGTTATTTTTTTTATAATTTACTCCCCTAGCCCAAAGCTATATGACAAGATATTAATATTCATAGATGCTAAAAAAAGTCTTTGATAGGGTGGGGTGGGACTATTTGTTCTTTACCCTGTCAAAGTTTGGTTTTGGCCCCACCTTTGTATTGTGGATTAAACTGCTTTATGTATCACCAAAGGCATCGGTACAAACAAATCAGCTTAAGCCAGACTACTTTGAGCTGACGCGATCAAGAAGGCAAAGATGCCTATTGGCTCCCCTCCTTTTCACAATTGCAATTGAGCCATTTGCCATTACTCTGCAAAAACATCCAGTATACAAAGGGGTTTTTAGAGGAGGAAGGGAACACAAGGTCTAATTGTATGCAGACGACTTATTGTTACACATATCAGACTCTGCTAACTCTGTCTCTCTCTACAATACTGCCTGTCTTGGATAAATTCTGACATCAGGGTACAAGCTTAATATGGGTAAGAGTATGGTATTCCCAATAAATATTACAGGCAACCAGCTAATAATTGAACAATTACCTTCTAAAATAGTGAGATACTTCAAATATACTGCCTGGCCGAAAAAAAAAGGTTACCACCTTTAACTTTGATTACGGCACACATTCTCTGTGGCATTGTTTCAATAAGCTTCTGCAGTGTCACAAGATTTATTTCCATCCAATGTTGCATTAATTTTTCACCAAGCTCTTGCATTGATGATGGTAGTCTGACCGCTGTGCAAAGCCTTCTCCAGCACATCCCAAAGATGCATTAATATCTTCCCAAAATTTAGATTCTTTGTTCAGTGCATTCCAAATTACATTGTAAATAGTTTTTTTCAAAGCATTGATAAAATGATAAACAAATGCATCTGGAACAATGTAATGCCAAGGATAAGAAAAGTATATAAAGTAGAACCCAAAATCTGATGGCGGTATGGGTTTTCCAGATATCAAACTTTAATAATGGGCTTGTAATATTAAAATGGCAGCCTACTGGTTACAACACAGATGGAAGTACACAGTTGTGTTCCCTCCTCCCCTCTCAACATTATCAACAGGAAACTTTGGGTCCTTAGAAAATCCAGTTGTCACACACAATAAAAATCTGGTCTCAGATCAGAAAAAACATTACGGTTGGCAAGCCGGGTCCTTCTTAAGCCCTCTTATCAAAAACCATTGCTTTGCTCCGTTGTTTAACAACTTGTTTGATGATAGGTTGAACAGAGGCATTCACACATTTATAGATTTGTTTATTGACAAGATATTCCCAAGCTTTCCTCAGCTACAGGATCAATATTATATACCTAATTCACAAATTTTCAAGTATCTACAGGCTCAAATATTTGTGTGTGAAAATGAATAATCCATTATATCCTAGTTCACCAAGTGAGTTATTAATGGAATCTGTTCTTTCGCATAGATCTCAAAGAAAGGGCGTTGTCGCCAAAATCTACACAAAACTCTCAGAGTGCTCCGAAACAGCCTCTACCGCACACTAAGTGGCCTAGCAAGATGATCTAGATGCAGAAATAACAAAAGAACAATGGCAGTCAGTGTTAGAACAGACTCATAAAATCTCCAGACAAAAACTTTAAAAGATTTATCCATTAATAGACCCTTTACATGACTGCTGTGGACTTGCGCCAGCATCATTAGGCTATATTTTTTAACCTGCCCTAGACTGAAAAAACCGCTCCACCACACTCACAACATAAACACAAAATACTAAAGAATCTACATCTGGAAAAAAAAAACAGACACTCTTTAAAAAGAAATCAGGATGTACAGTTCAATGAAATTTGGAAATCTGTCATATATGCTGTTAGGGCAGGTATAAGAAACCATTATGGATTGAAAGGGTGTTGGGGGAGTGAACACTGCACTTTAGATGTTTAATATTGACTATTTATATTTATAGGAATGTTTTCAGAAATTTGCTTGGTAATAGATGTTGATTGTTAAATAAAGTATGTGGATATTTTGGTTATTTATTGTAGATTGTTAGTGCATTTATATTTTTTTGTTTACCCTGTCTGTCTATGGTAGGTCTGTTAATGGGAGGGGGTAGTGGATTATAAGCTTCATGCAGAGAACTGCTGAGATCCATGATGACCTTCCCAGCAGGGTTTTTGGAGAATAAAACACCCAGTGGGTCTGCAGCCTTTTCTTTGCCTCAAGTCTCCTGTTTACTCCAGCCGTTCAGGCCTTCCTAACAAGTGGTGTCAGAAGTAGGATGCCAGAGTTACAAAGTGGAGTTGAGGATGACCAAAGAAAGAGAAAAAAGAAAGTACGACCAACAGATGGAGTCTGATGATGGAGCAAAGCTATCTGCTGACCAAGGGGCTGTGGCACCCACCAACCCTGAGGAGAAGATGGAGGAGCTTGCAGATTTGGTTAAATCACTCATTCGGTCTCAAGCAGCAAGAGATCAACAGATGGAAAAAGAGGCCTCCCGTCAAGAGCACAGATGGAAGTGTATGCAGCACCAGTTTCACCAAATACAACTTAAGTCAATGAAATGAATCAAGGTGAGCAGCAAGAGCTTGGTGCAGTGCAGCCTCAAGATGACACTGATGACCCAGGTGAGGGTGTAAGTCAACCAACCATTTATGTCGGACCTGAGAGGGATTTCAGCATGCACAGAACCTAAGCTGCATCCTTTTCTGCCTAATGATGACATTGAACATTTCTTGACTACTTCTCAAACAATGGCCCAAGTCTGTTGATGGCCAAGAGATGAATGGGCTGTCTGGCTCATTCCCTTATTGACTGGTAAGGCACAGAGAGCTGAGAAACTGCACAAGATCACCGACAAACAAATAAAGATTTCAATCTGTTTCTCTTTGTATTCTTTCAATTACTCAAACCTCAGCATTTTAAGTGTAACATAATAAGTAATGAAACCCTTCATTACACCCCATCTCCCTTTTTTCTTTTTGTCCTTTCTTTTGAATATATGTTGCAAGACACTTATTTCATTGGCATAATGTTATTACTGTAGGACACAAAGTTATAACAAGACATTTTGTGTTGTTGTATTGGCTCACACTTACACTGTATATTAATCAGAAGTGCTAACCTGTACCTTTTTTTTTTTTGCTGTTATTGTCAAAAAAAAACCCAACAACTTGCAGCCATCTTTACAACTTTTCCAGCAAAACTTATAAACCTGCGAACTTAAAAAGACCGAGCAGAGACACAGGTGGCTCTGTGTGGCTGTGACTGTCTCAGTTGGTGTAGTAAACATGTCTGGTCGTGGTATGTAAAGCAACAGTCTGTACAAGGATAGGAGAGCCAAGAAGCCAGCAGGAAGAAATGAAAGTTACGACTGTAACTACAGTTCTATGAATCCTGGATGACCGCCAGAGGCGGTGCTTCAAGCACTGAATGATCATTCTTGCACATGCGCAGATCGAGTGTTAATCACAACAAAGTCACCTGTGACCTGCCGGCGACCCACGTGACTCTATATAGTCACATGACACCAGGCGCTCAATCCCTCAACCTTCTCGCGAGACTTAAGGATTCTGCAGGACCAAGCCCTCTGGCTGTCATCTGGGATTCATAGAACTGTACTTACAGTCATAACATTTGTTCCATTTTATCCCTACTGACCGCCAGAGGCAGTGCTTCAAGCACTGGATGATGTATGTCAACAAGGGCACGAGGAATCTGCAACACCCAAGGAACAACCACTGCCCACCTACCTCAGTGGGATGTAGCTGGATGCTGCTCCAAGATTCCCTGAAAGGGATGGGGCACAGCCACATTTACCCTGTAAAATCGAGCAGAGGTGCTTGGTGATTTCCAGGAGGCCGCAGTCATGGCAGCAAATGAGGTCGACATGCCCCTTGTAGAGTGGCACCTCACTCCTGCAGGCAGTGGGTGATCCTGCAAGGCGTAAGCCATAGCAATCCAATTCACAACCTACTGTGAAAGCAGCTGCTTAGAAAGGGCCTGACCTTTCCGTAAGCCCGCGCAGCAGACAGAAAGGTCATTTGTCTATGAGGTCTGTAGATGCCAAGGGCTCAAACGGAGTAAACCGAAGGGCCTCAAGCACCAGAGAAAGGTCCCTTGCTGGTGCCACAGGGCGGTTGGGTGGGTACAAGTGCTGAGCACCCCTCAAGAACAGCACAATGTCCCTGTCTCGGCCCACCAAACAATCATTCAGCCCAACATGCCAACAGGAGATAGCGGCTACATATACCTTCAAGGTAGAGGTAGACCGTCCCCGATCCAGTAATACCTGCAGGAAGGCCAGTTAGTCAGAGACTGAACACTGTACCGAGTCCTGCCCTTTACCATGGCACCAGGTCGCAAAAACCGCCCACTTGTTAGCATAAACCGTGCGTGTGGACGGTGCCCATGCATTAGCTATTGTATGCCCTACTTCCCCATCATACTTTGAGAAAGTGGATCTCGGCCTTGTAGGGGCCAAACCCAGAGCTGGAGTCAGTCCAGGTCGGGGTGGACAGAAGGGGGCCACCATAAGAACCCTATGCCCCTCCTGATGAACCCTCAGGAGAGTCGGAAAAATTAGACTGAATGGTGGAAAGGCGTAAAGAAGGGTCCGGGGCCAGTTGTGTGCTAGGGCATCGTGGCCCAGAGGGCTGGCGTCGCCCCAGGAGAACCAGAGGAGATCCAGTGAACTGCGATCCTGGATGCAAAGAGGTCCATGTCTGCCCTGCCAAAGACCCTCCAGATGCACTCCCCCACCTCTGGGTGGAGCTTCCACTACCCCGGAAGCGGCGTCTGACAGGACAGAAAATCTGCTGGCATATTCTTTGGCCCTGGGATGTAGGTTTTCAAACAGTTTATAAAGATAATGAAAGCTAAGAATAACTTGGTTAGCCTTATCAGCATTGCAGAACAGTTCCCCGTCACTACACGTTCCTTTATACCTCCTTGTACTGGTCCCATCTCAAACAACAACGTCTTCAAAGAGGTTTCAAAAAACCCAAATTACATCAGAGTACCTGCAGTCTGACTTGGTCCTGTTTAGGGTTGTGATTCTGTTCTCACCTGGTTGTTGGGGCTGAGGTTCAGCAGCCGCCATGATGAGTACATGAGGTCAGAGAAGTGGTACAGGAGACGCAGACGAGCCCTCACTGCCTCTATGCTCACCTCCTTCAGCCCACTGTACTGAGGAGGTACCACCACTGGTAGACCCAGCTGGAGAGGAACCGATGAGCCTGATGAGGAGGAGACGCCGGGACAGGACAAATGTGAGGAACCAACACAATAAGGAGGATTTTTACCTAGAGCATTAAACAGAACTCCACCTCCATTTAAACATAAAACTTGGTCTTGCTCAGCATGAGCTAAAAATCAGCCAAAGGCAAAGAAAAAGTCTAAAAGTTCTTCAGAAAGTCTGGAGAACAGTTGTTCCTGACTACTTTAAAGATTTTAAGGGAAGTCTGGAACAATGGAAGGAAAATATAAAGAAACTAGAGAAACAATATGCAATATGAATGCTTTGTATTGAATGACTGATGAAATTTGTGGAAATTAAAGCTGAATTGTTAAAGTTAAAACAAGCAAAACAGAAGCTAAAATTAGCAAAAAAGTTAAAATACAAAAACACTAGCTAAAAGCTAGAATATGCATCACTTTAGCTTAAAGTTAAAAAGTAGCTTAAGTGTAGTTAAAAGCTAAAATGTGCAAAAATGTAATTAAAATCCCAAATAAGCAAACCCCTAACTAAAATGCTAAAAGTGGCAAAAGGGTAATATAAAGCTAAAAAGTAGATAAAGACAAAAACAGAATAAGTATGTTAGGAAAAATTTCAACGAGAACAATGGTTTGAAGAAATTAAAGAGATCTCAATGTATTTCTATGGAAAATTATTTTAGTTTATATTAAAATACGCCGTATAAAAGTGACAAAAACAAAAGTCATAGCGCACTATTCTGAATCAAGCTGAAAGTTTTGATATGTTATTGATTAAAATAGCACAAAGTATGCAAAAGTAGTTTTACTACTGAAGAAACTATAAACAGGAAAACAATGTGAATGCTGCCATCATTCACACAAGGACTGGATCAGGAGTTTTGGACTGGGCTTTAAGAACTACAACACAAACCTGGTGCTCGAGGTGGCACACAAGGAGCTGTCCAGGCTGCGCTGTGGCACCGTCCTGCAGAGATCTGGTTGATGTTTTTGCCCTGCAGCGCCGTCACCAGAGTAGGTTCTCTTACATGGTTGGTGTGGCCCAGACCCAGCTGCACAACAAAGCCCAAAGCTCAAATGAACAGTTCTAAAGTTATCACACTATTTGTTGTAAAACTTTAGGGTTTGAATGCATCTACATCTATTTACTGACAGTAACAATAAGAAAGGAACTGAATTTATGCAGAGCACCTGGCCCTCCGAGTTGCTGCCCCAGGTGTAGACGTCTCCTGTGGAGGAGAGCACCAGAGTGTGTTCAGCTCCTACAGCCACATCCAGGATGTGGCTCCCTGAGAGCACCGGCACCTGCTGAGGCCGGTTGTGGTTCCGAGCTCGACCTTCTGGCAGACCGATCAGGCGGTCTTCAACAGAAAGGAAGAATGACATGATCCAAAAATATTAACACCAGACTGTCTACAATTACTACAATTATCATTTCTAATTCTGGCAAATTAACTGACAAATTATCATTCTCATCGCTTTCTTTAATGATGCAGACAAATTTACGGCAATTTAGTTCCAAAATTTACCTGGACAACTTTAATGGAAATGTCTACAAAAGACAAAGCTTCTATTATGTATAAAAAACATTTTATTTAATAAGTCTGTTTAAATTAGTTCAATGAAATTATTAAATAGTCCATCCATCCATCCATTGTCTTCCGCTTATCAGGGGTCGGGTCGCGGGGGCAGCAGCCTAAGCAGGGAGACCCAGACTTCCCTCTCCCCAGCCACTTGGGCCAGCTCCTCCGGGGGAATCCCAAGGCGTTCCCAGGCCAGCCGAGAAACATAGTCCCTCCAGCATGT
>NC_051444.1:34703558-34715313 GCF_001649575.2 Kryptolebias marmoratus
TCATAAGGGGTCTTTGGGCTGCACTTCGTCGGGCCCCTCACCTAGGACCTGTCTGCCTTGGGTGACCCTACCAGGGGCATGAAGCCCCTGACAGCATAGCTCCTAGGATCATTGGGACACTCAAACCCCTCCACCACGATAAGGTATTATTAAATAGTATTTAATACTATTCTAATACTTGAGTTTTATGGCCACACAGGATTACTGTAAACCAACTGTGAGTTGTGAATAATGCAAATCAAAAAAGGAAGAATAAGAATGAGAACGTATAAGTATATAACAGGTCAAAATTATAGAAGAAAACTTAGTTTGCAGACACGTCTGATTTTGGAAATATTAGTTGAAGATGATTAAGAATGTGTTTAAGAGAATGGACAGAGGAAAAAATGAAGAAAAATCTGTTTTTCTCTTTACTGACAACAAACTTTGAAAAAGATCTGAAACCTAAAAGGTCTACTGATCGGAAACATTTAGCAGCTGTAGTTGTAACTGTTCCAAAACAAATGTTTGACAAACTAATTATCACATAAAATTCATAAAATAAAACAGTAGAAGATCAGAATGGTGGAACTTGACTGACTTCTGAAAAATTTATTTCAGTTTCTAAAAAATGTCAGCCTATGTGTTTGAACATTGTTTGTGGGTTCAAAAAAGGTTAAAAACAAAAACAACTGACTTCTATTCTGTAGTTTTAGACGTTTCACTTCTCATCCGAGGAGTTTTCTCAATTCAGAGATAGAGAGTGTGGAGTTGAGCTTTTTAGTTTGGATTGCTTGCAAGCAACCCAGCTTCCATCACATCTCAGCTTTAAAAGCTCTCAAACCTCCTGAGGTTACCTCTGTTGCCATTGAAGCCCAACATGGCTGAAATAACTAGGATGTGATAAAGGTTCATTAAAGTTCAAAGTTATGTGAAAACATATTTTGTGAATGATTTCAGCAACTTTTCTCACTGTATAAACATTATTATCACAAACAAGGTGGACTGGAACAATAATCCAGGCTGGGAATTTGATACCATCTCAGGCCACCACCACCTGATTAATGCAAACCACCAAGACAATTTGCAATATTTCAAGGAATGTTAGTTTTTTATATTGAATTAGTTCGGTATTGTATCTTCTTACAATAGTATTATTAAAGCTCTTTTTTGTGTTACTGTGTTTAGATTCTAAATCCAATATTGTGAAAGAGAGAGAACAGGAATGTAAGGGTACCTTGGCCAAATGTGTAAACTTTGCCATCTTTGGTTAAAGCCACAGAGAACTGAGTTCCACAGGCCACCTTCTTGATGCCTATCCCACACAGAACGTCCACTTTCTGAGGAGTTTAAAACACTGGCATTAAAAACACAAACGTCTCCAGCTCGGGCATTCCTCTTAAGGTGAAGCTCAGGGGTGTACCTGAGGAGAAGACTTGGCTGTGGAATTCCCCAGTCCCAGTTTTCCGTAGTCTCCATCACCGAAAGCCCAAACCATCATTCCATCGGCAGAGACAACCAACGTGTGGTTCAAACCACAGGCCACCTGAGGAAGAAGCAGAAGATGGCATGAGATCTGAACTTTCTCCCATCGTTCAAACTCCAAACAATTGTTCAAAAACTGCACACCTGTCCAACTTGGTAGCCCTCCAGAGCAGTGACCTTCTCTGGAAGTTTCTTGTTGGATGTGTTTCCTAGTCCCAGTCTGCCATAATCACCATTACCAAATGTAAAAAGTTTTCCATCAGCTGTCACCACTGCAGAGTGTTTGAAGCCACAAGACATCTGGATAGAAATGAACAAAGAATGTTCTGAGTCTGAGCTGAACAACAGATACATTCTTATTTTCCATCGATGCAGGATCAAACGCTGACCTGTACCACCTCCTCTCCCTGCAGCGCTTCGATCTGCCGCGGTCGGCGCTGCCGGTCACTGTTCCCATGACCCAGCTTGCCGTAGTCTCCGTCCCCCCAGCTGAACACTTCACCACTCTCTGTCAGAGCCATTGAGTGACCGTCGCTGCCGCACGATGTCACCAGCTGTGTCACAACGAAACCTGAAGAAAAAATGAGTCGGGGTAGAACTCACAGATCTTTACTAATCTGAGCTGCTTAGAAGCAAACAAAAATTTAAATGTGCTGTCCTCTCAGATTCTTTTATTATCAGAGTTAGATACTGGCACACAATTACGCTTATAAAACACCTATAAAGAGACATCTCTCTTCTGTCCATTTTTGTCATCTTCTAATCTTCAAGGTTTTAGAACCAAACTGTCGACTTGACCATAAAAACTGATCCAGAACCGAGCTCATTGTGGCTCTCATTTTACTCAAAGTTTGCACTTGATGCCTGTACATTTACAGTATGTTGTTTAAAACCCATGGGCCAGCGTGTATACAATAAGATTAGGGAAAAGAAAGTGAAGACAAAGGTTGCATCCTGACCTTGAAGAGCTGAGATGATGGTGAGGACGTGCAAGTCGTCTGAGTTTCCCTGACCCAGACGGCCATAGCTGCCCTCTCCACAGGCCAACACAGTCCCATTGGGCTGGATCACAAAGGTGCAGTTCTGACCACACACCACCTGGGGGGAAATTCAAAAGAAGATGTTACAAAGAAATCAAGTGGCCTGATAAGAAACTTTTGATTACTTGCCTAAGCCCAGTTCTCTGAGTAGCATCAATGAATGTGTCACTATGAGAACATCTCAAGCAGGACCTCATCAGATATTCCTATATCACACTGGCAGTCAGGACTGGCTGGTAACAAGCCTGTCACTACCAAGGAGGGTAGGGACTCTTCCTCTATATATAGGACCAGCACTGCACTGACAGTTTGTTTAAATACAGTATGCTGACCTCTTCCTTGCTAAGAATGAGCAAGGAGGTAGGCTTGATGAGACAGTCACTCATGCTACTCAGAGAATTGGGTTTACGCAAGCAATGTGAAGTTCTCTTTCATAGCAGTTATTTTGTGTTAGGGAAAATATAAACTCCCACATTGCGAAGCAGACATTGTATTGAAGACTAACTGCCTCACAGATCCTGCCATGCACAGCTCTCTAGAGCAGAAGGTGCCACACTGAGCACTAAAGAGGTCAGGGGTGGTGCTGCAACATCAAACTTGTAAAGCCAAGCAAATGTGTTGGGAGAGGCCCAACTTGCTGTGGCAATATCTTGACTAGGCACCTGTTTGCACAGGCCCCCGTGACATAGTGAGGCCTCCAGTTAAGTGGGCGTGCAAACCCTCTGGCAGCTGTGCCCCCCTAAAATTGTAATCCAAGGCAATTGTGACAATTTTTAAATGGAAAAAAAAACATTTTGAAATTGGTTCTGTGAATTATTCATTTAATGAACTACTTGATTGTTGAATTATTTTGCTTACAGTCATCTTCTTTGTCACTGTGCCCCAAACATTAGATAAGGGTTTTTGATTTTATTGTTATTCACTAACATGTATACATTTGTAAACATGAACATTCCATGTCCTGAGAGCCAGCTTCCGTAGCCGAGGATCAGACCGCCAAGGTCCCCGCCTTTGGCCACTACTTGTTCCACATTGCACCCGACCCCTTTGGCCCCTCCCATAGGTGGTGAGCCCATGGGAAGGGGGACCCACGTATCCTCTTCGGGCTGTGCCCGGCCGGGCTCCATGGGTGAAAGCCCGGCCACCAGGNGCTCGCCAACGTGCCCCACCTCCAGGCCTGGCTCCAGAGTGGGGCCCCGGTGACCCGCGTCCGGGCGAGGGAACACTGTGTCCAATAATTGTACTCGTCATAAGGGGTCTTTGGGCTGCACTTCGTCGGGCCCCTCACCTAGGACCTGTCTGCCTTGGGTGACCCTGCTAGGGGCATGAAGCCCCTGACAGCATAGCTCCTAGGATCATTGGGACACTCAAACCCCTCCACCACGGTAAGGTGGCAGCCCAGGGAGGAGCCCTTTCACAATTTAAAATAAATTTTCTACATTTGCTGCACTTCCTTTAAAAATCTCTGGATGTGTTTCTATTCCTATACAAATAAAATAAAACCTCTTGATGAGTTTCTCCTCTATAAATCAGAGCTCAAACTTCTGAATGTGTTTCTATTCCTGTAAAAATAAAACAAAACAGGACATATTCTTCTATAGTCATAAATGTGAAATAAAATCTCCAGATGTTTCTTTTTTTTAAAATGTAAAATAAACATGTGTTACTGGTTTGTTTACCTGCTGAGCCTGGGAGAAGGATGGGGCCATAGTTGGCACCAGGATGTTTCTGCCTGCCTCTGCCAGCTGACCGTGTCGCCCTGCGCCCCACAGGAAAACATCACACTTCCCCCCCAAGTGCCAGTCCTGTAAACAAAGCCAACAGGTGAACAACAGAAAATCCCACCTGCAACAGAAAACAAACAAACAAAAAGGTGATGGGTCTACCTCGGGACGGGAGATGGCCCAGGACATGATTTGTTCATCCATACCAGATGCCCATTTACTGTTATCCTGGAAACAAACAAATCATTAGGTAGACCTATGATTGTTATTTTACAATCTGCTGAGTCAGGAGCCTTCCTCACCATGACCAGAGCCACGTCCTCTTTGGGCACCGGCTCCAGGTCTGGAACGCTGAAGGATTCGGGGAAGGTGGCTCCTTGAGAAAGTGCCTCGGCTGCTTTCACTGTTGTGGAGAAACAGTCGAGCCATGCCCACTCGCTGGAGCTCCAAACAGCGGTGCCAGACTCTGGTGGACAGTGACGCAGATGAGGGGGCACAGGGGGACGGCACAGGAGCTGGTCCAAGTGGAGACCCACTGCCAGGGAGGCAAGGCACTGCATATAGGGGCTGTGAACAAGCTGCTCACCGCAGACGACGTGAGGCTGAAGGTGACATCAGGAGAAGACTATTTAAACTGTGCTAAACACAGTAAGGTCAGTAAATACAACAAAGTTAGTTTTATCAGACCTTTCTAAGGGAAACTTGGTATTTTCTGTTTTGGCTGTTTAAAGCCGCTACAGTCAGTCCTACGAAAATTCCTGATTGAATCCTTATTTCTTTATATTTTTCTTTCAAAGTGCCAGACTTTTCCATAATCTGTTGAACTGGTTCTAAGTAATATATAAACTGTGTTACCTATGGTATTTTTAATAGATTTGACTAAATAAATGAGAATAATTTGTGTATTCATTACAGGCTGCTGGTAACAAATGCCTTAAGATCCAAATAAAAACTGTTCTTTCATTTCCCCATCCTACTATTATTGTCTGTTTGCTCAAACCTCAGTTGTTTTTCATTCTTAGGTTTGCAGTGAATGCATGTGTTCTGTTCTGTTGCTGTAATAACTCCTCATCACCAGAGGGCACTGCTGTAACAACATGGGCAGAAGAGACTTTGCTCAAAAGATGGATAGAAGAATGCAGACAAAGCTGTGTTCTATATAATGGATTATCAGTAGTTGCTGGAATAAAGTTCTCATTCATAGCATTCATTTTGATGTCTCACTGAGGGATACACCCCCTATGCGTATTTCATTATGCCAATCCCGATTGGCTGGTGATTGCAACGCCTGCGTCACCAACCCTTTAAGTAGCTTGTGCTACAATGCAGCACCAGTCAAAAACCTCTTCTCGCTTCAAAGTTTATCTCTTGTGGAGGCTAGCTTAACTGTCCATAGACGGAGCTAATTTAGCTAACCCTTTGTCAGCAGGAGCTAGCTGCTGCGGCTCCAGCCTTCACCACAGACTACTGAGGTTAGTCTTCGGTATTGGCACACCAGCTAATACCAGTTCTCTTTCTGTGTTCTTCACACCAGACAGCACGGACTATTTTTTGTTAGCTTCCCGTCTTCCCTGAGCTGCTGGATGAAGTCGTGGTTTTCTTGAAGGATGTCCCGTTCAGTGATAAAACTCAGATACAAGGAGCCTCTTCTCTGGACTTTGAGGGCATGGAGAAGCTCGGTATGCACTGTATGCCTCCAATGGAGCCACTGGTTGCAGCCCACATGTGCCCACAGCTGCCAGCAACTTCCAGAATCCCCACACTGCCATTAAAGAATGACTGCTTCCAGTCTGCTCTGACTGAGCGAGCCTACAGAGCTGTGACTGTTGCTATTAAAGCGATCCATGTTTCCTCCATGCTCTCTGCGTACTTTGGGGGAAAATACAGTTTACCAAATGTGGAAGAGAACTGCAGAGTTTACTGTCAGCCAGGATCGTGTGTTAAGAGTGTTAAGTTGTTATTGCCAAGAACTTTCCAGAACAGTACTTAGGAAGGACATGTTGGAAGAGGTTGTTAATAATGTTAAGACAAGTCCTGGAAAACAGTGTGTTTGTTCCAGGTGAAGTGTGTTCTGTTTGGGGCGAGCTGACCCAGCTGCCTGGGCTGGTTTCCTGTAAGTGATGTAGGAGTTATGTAAACGTCTAACCAATCACAAACTGGTCAGAAATATGCAATACACACCAATGTATTCTGTCTGTATAAATACGCCCCAGATTCAAAGATACTTTGGGATTTTCTGTGGTATTTCTGAAGATGATAAGTTGTGACAATAAATCCCCCATGATCGGCAAAAAAGGAGAAGTGGTGATTGCCCGTTTATTTCTGTGTAAGACCTGCCTTTAAAACCTACAGTAGCAAGCTGAGCTGTGTGAGGACATGACAACCAAGCCTGACCCTGATGAGTCGCAATAAATTACTGTGATCACGGATATCTGCCTATATGTGCAGCGCTGTGCAGTCCAAGCCACAGGAAAATCTATGGGGATGATGGTGTTGCAGGAAAGAGGTAGGTGGCTCAATCTGACCAACCTGTCAGACAGAGACAAAGAGGACATTTTAGACATGCCGATCATGCCTGAGGGCATTTTTTGACTCCGCTTTAGCCTTCATGCAACAGCGGTGTGAGGCGCAGAAGGAGGACGAGGAGCTGTGCTTTTGCCTACCAAGGAAAACAAAACCTCCCCTCCACAGCGGCCCACGGCAGACCTTTACCCAGGCTGCATCAAGCTCTCCTAATTTTATATTCCCCAAATGGCCGAAGCCTCAAACCTCCCCAGTTGCCCTGCCTGGGCAGGAGGTGAGACCGACTTGGCCCTGAAAACTCAGACGTCAACAGCAGCTCCTTCAAGACAACCTGCATAGGCTTCCAGTCGTGTTTTTCCAGCCGGAGGAGGAGGAAGCTTGACTGCTGGGACAGCAAACTCTGTCCCACCTACAAATCACACAAGCACACACTCATGTTTGAAAATAACTCATGTTCCACTGCCGCATCCAGACCGAGGGTCAAGAGCAGAGTTAAAGACATTAAAGAAAATTAAACGGGCCAGTTATTTCTTCGCTCCTTGAGGTGGCTGCTGCCCCCTGCAGGCAGCAGCTTGTAACTGACTCGGTCAGTGCAGAGTCACCTCGCTTAGGCACAGTGCTGACTGCTTGCAACAACCCTACTCTGCCGGTAGATGGCCCCACAGTACAAGGTTTGGTAACTCACACATCCACACATCTCTCCTACGTCTAGTGTGTCGGGCAATTGGTTAACTTCTGTCAGCCTGAAAGATGCATATTTCCCCATATCGGTGTACCCACCACACAGGAAATACCTGAGATTCGCTTTTGAGGGCGTCTATTATGAATACACAGTGCTTCCCTTCAGCCTGTCCCTGAGCCTGAGAGTGTCTGTCCAATGTACCGAGGCAGCAATAGCACTGTTGTGAAAGCGGGGCATCTGGCTGGCCACTTACTTGGACAACCTGGCTCCTTTTAGCACGGTCGGAGCAGGAGGCTGTGACGTACATGTGCGTGGTCGTTCAGCACCTGCTAGATTTGGGCTTTCTGATAAATCACGAAAAGAATGTGCTTTCTCCGTTGCAGAGTATAAATTTCTGTGGCTTGCACTGGACTCACAGCCCGCCTGTCAGCAGACAGGGTGAACACGCTGAGAGGCTGCCTCGCATCTATCCGGCTGAACAAACTTGTTTCCGTCAGGTTGTGCCTGTGGCTGCTGAGATTGATGGTTTTAGCCATCCTAGCAGTTCCAATTGTCCACCTGCACATGAGGGATTTTCAGCGCGGGGGGGGGGGGCACTCGGACTGCACCCTGCATGTTATGGTGAGTGGACAGTGACAGTCACAGTGGAGTACGTTATGTCTCTGTGCCGTTGGCGTCACTCGTGTTTCCTGGTGTGGGGAGTGCCTTTAGGCTCCATTTTGTCATGGAAGGTGGTCACGATGGATGTGAGCTTGTCAGGCTGGGGAGGAATCCACGAGGGCCGGGGTGCCAGAGGTCTCTGCCGAAGGGACCTCCAGCGGTCTCTCATAAATTACCTGAAGCTCTTGGCAGTTTTTCCTCACACTGAAGCGCTTCCTCTTGTTCCATCAACTGATCTTATGGAGTAAGTATCTCCTGTCTCTCAGGGCTACCTATGTTCCAGGAGCTCTGAACCACGAGGCTGATCTGTTGTCCAGAGGCGCACCAATGTATGGGGATTGGGCCCTACATCCGGCCATAGTGAAACAGGTGTGGTCCCACTTCTGCCAGTCAAGGGTGGATCTGTTTGCTTCAAGGGAAAACGCAAAGTGCCCACTGTTCTTCTCAACAAGGTATGCCTCTTGGCGTGGTTGCTCTCACATACACTTGGCCGCATGTTCTGCGTTTCCCCCTTTCGCTCTGATAGCTCCCACTCTATCCAGAGTGAGACAGCACTGCCACACACTGATCCTGATAGTTCCACACTGGCCGACAATGCACTGGCTGGCAGAGATATATCAGCTCTTGAATGGACAACCATGGCAGTTCCCGCTGCACTGGAACATACTGTCTCATGCAGGGGGGGCGGTGTTTCACCCACACCCAGAGCGCCTGGTGCTATGAGCCTGCCCTGTGAGTGGTATAATTTAGACACAACAGGTCTTCCTCAGAATGTGATTTATACCATTCAGAGTGCTAGAGCACCCTCCACTCGGTCCCTGTATGACTGTAAGTGGAAGGTTTTTGAAGAGTGGTGCTCAGAGAGGGGACACCTCTCATTCCAGTGTCCAGTTGGGGTCATTTTATCATTCCTGCAGCAGTTGATTGACAAAAAGAAGGCCTTCTCTACAGTCTCTACAATATAGTAAGCATGTTTTGTGCTTAGTGAAAATATTAATATGATGCGAGCTGATTTATCCATGTTTACCAGTAAAATGATGCTATTAAATTCAGCATTAGATGTTTTGTTTTGTTGTTCCATGTAGTGATCCAACATGCAGCCTGTGCCACAAAAAGCACAGTACAGTACAGCATCTGTCTGTTTGTCAGAGTTCTCTGTTGTTATTCATTAGCCTGGAAGTGAGACGTGTGTTGGTGCTTTGTTTGCACTTTTTCATTTATGTTCATTTAATTTAATTGTAAATGTGACTTAAATTAGGATTCAAATTAGGTGCAGTCAATTAGTATTTATTTTAATTGTATTTTCGTTTAAAAAAGTATTTCAAAAGTTCCTTTTTGTAAAACTGTAGTTGTGTAAATATTTGACACAAATATCTTATAATATCACATAATAAATAGCCATATTTTCAACTTTCTGTCAACTTTAATCCTTTTTTTTTACTAAATCACGGTCGGCTGGCAAACAACCACCTACCACCGGGCTCAGCCTCTTTTTTGGAGGAAACCCTGAAATCCATAGATGGGTGAGTGAAAGAATGGGTGGAAGGGTTTGTTTTTAATGTCATACTGTCTTGTTTTATCATATGTAATGCTTTGTAAACTGCAGTAAGAAAATATTGTTTTTTTATTTTAAAAATGTGCCTGAAGATTTAGTTCAAAATTTGCTTAATTGAATCTATTTCTATACTGCCAGTTCACAACAAAAGCCATCTCAGGGCACTATACAATAGAGAAAAAAAATTCAAGTCATAAATCTAATTCAGATCCAAAATCTGATCTCACTGTTATTTTGTTTACTATGTGTCAACATGAGTCCAGCTCATCCTTTGTGTCTGAATGAGGTCAGAGTTAAAAACGTTCCTCTGACAATAGTCAGGATGAGGACTTTTGCTCAATAATGTCCAAAGTGAGTGTTTACCTTCTCGTATGTGTACTGTTCCTGCAGCATCAGGGGCAGCCTCTCCAGGAAGGCTCTCATGCAGGGTGCCATGTTAAGGCCAACCACGCCTTGCTTCTTGAGTGCCGTACGGCAGGTGGCTAGTACGTGATTGGATGCCACAAACTCCTTGTTGCAATTGACAACCAGAATATCCTGGAGATCAAAACGTGCACACACAAAAAAGATGAAGGCAATGAAGATGAGGAGTGGGAAAAAAAAAGAGGTAGATGTCTTCACCTTTGACCTGTTGGAGCACACAGCCACTCCGACATCTGGAATCCAGACAATGTTCTGGATGGCTCCTGAACCGGCCACTACGGTCTGAAGGACAGATCCGTCCTGTTAGATAGAAACACAAACATTAACTACTCGCAGGGGGTCATGAGTCTGGATGTATTTATTCCATGCAGCTGTGAGTCTTACCCGCAGAGACCAGATGTTCATCAGACCTCCCACCCCACCTGATGCCAGGGTCAGACCGTCAGGGCTGAAAGCCAACGTTCGCACCGGAGTGATGTGTCCCTTCAGCTGGAAAACGCATACAGCTCTGCCCTCAGACCATCTGGAAGACTGCAACACAACATCACAACTTCAGATAGTCCACAACACAATAAATATATTTTCCTCAGATATTCATTCATTTACTGATAAAAAGTTACCATTAACTGGGGCTTGGTTTCACTTTCCCACAATTCATCCGAGTCAGACAAATGGGATTCTGGAAAGTTGGAGATTTCTTGAGGAATGGTCCAGACGAAGACCAGGCCATTCTGACAGCATCTAAAAAAACAAACAAACAAAAAATCTGAGCCAAAATGTGCAAAAAGGAAAAAGATTTTTTTTTTTTTTTTTTAAATTGGAATATAATGTTCCTTGTATTATCTGGACACAAGTCAGGAGTTAAATAGGAGGAAGATTTCATCACATTTTACCAGATTCACCATTTTGATGAAAATAATTCAAGCTTTAATGCTGCAGAGAGTTTGTTTTTGTGAGGATTTGCCAAAACTTTCACTGTCAGTGGTTTGATTTGACTTATCTACTGAGACATTAAACAGCTGATTTTTTTATGTTATCTGTTCTGAATAAGCTTTGAACTGAGGAACTAATTAGGTTGATTGTTGTAAACAGGAAAGACATACTTTACTGTTTTTGTAGCAGCGTAACTAAAAATGGATGACACAATATAAAAATCGTCATAATTATTGTGTGAAATTTATAAAGATATTTAAAAAAAATGGATCCCAGATAGGCGCTTCGTAGAGTGGGAAAGAACAATATCCCAATATATCTGGCAGGGGAAAAAGGCAAGAGTGAGATATAGTACGCTGCAGTTAAAGAAAGAGAAAGGTGGACTAGGTCTTCCTAATCTACAGGTCTACTACCTTGCAACTCAATTAAGACCAGTACTCTGTCTATCCTCTCCACTTTACAGTGCTAAGTGGAAAGATTTGGAAAAAGCAACAGTGGAAGAAATACCACTAATATCAGTACTAATGGGCGGCAGTGGCTCAGGAGGTAGGGGTTTGTCCTGTAATCGGAGGGTTGCTGGTTGCTGGTTCAGGCCCCCGCTCCGGCTGTCTCAGCCGTTGTGTCCTTGGGCAAGACACTTCACCCGCCTTGCCTACTGGTGGTGGTCAGAGGGCTCGGTGGCGCCGGTGTGATGGCAGCCTCACTTCTGTCAGCCCGCCCCAGGGCAGCTGTGGCTACATTGTAGCTTACC
>NC_051444.1:34715931-34723892 GCF_001649575.2 Kryptolebias marmoratus
TACATAAGAAACAAGTGGGTAAAAGAAGGAAATTTATCAATTACAACTGAAGTCTGGGAACAGATTAATAAATTGCATTGGATGACCTCAAGCTCCAATACATGGCGGCTGTTCAGTTGGAAAAACTCTGTTCGATACTTTGTAACTCCAGCCCAGAAAAAACACCAGGGCAGCGGAGACTCGTGTTGGAGACTCTGTGGAACAAATGGAGCAAATCACCACCACATCTTCTGGGCTTGTCCGGTGATTAAGGCCTTTTGGGAACAAATATGTTCCCACCTAAATAACATCTTTACTGAAGGAATCCTATGTAATTGTGAATCCCTATATTTAGGAAATATTTCATTTGATAACTGGACTCTGGACGACAAAAAACTCCTGTTAATGCTTCTGGCAGCAAGCAAAAAGACAATCACTAGAAAATGGTTAAAGCCCGAAGCACCCACAGTGGAGGATTGGGTTTCCATTGTACAGGACATTTACACTCTGGAGAAGTTATCTTTTTCTGTTCATGGTCGGAGAGAATCCTTTTTCAGGATCTGGTCTAAATGGACCAACTACGTAAAGTCAGTTATCCCAGTAGATTGAATACAGCCATTACATGTGAGTACTGTTGTGTTGTTTTACTATACCTTAATTCAGGATTATGGGAAATGTTTGCTATCGACTGTGTTTTACCACTGACAAAAGGAAAATAGACCTGACTCTTCCTTACCCACCCACTCACATTTTTCTTTTTTTTTTCTGTTGTCGTTTTCATTGTTCGCGTGTTACACAAAAACCTTGGATTGGCCTGTGTATTTCTTTTCTTCCTCCCAATGTGGGGGAAACTGGAATGTAAAAATAATTTGTATCTTGCCTTTCCAAATAAAAATTAAATTAAGAAAATATATATATATATTTAAAAAAATGTTGAAAATGTGCAAAAAGCATGGTTACAAACTGAAACTAGAACAAGAAAATGTAGCGTGAATGCTGAGTGCTTTAATTTACTTAAAAAACTGGGTTTTCAAAGCTAAAAGAAGCAAAATGTTAGCTAAACGTAACAACAGCAAAATGCAGCATAAAAGCGAAAATTAGCAAAACACAAGCTAAAAGTAGCAAAAGACTAGCTAAAAGCTAAATGTAGCAAAAGACTAGCTAAAAGTAGTAAAAAGCTAAATTTAGCAAAAGGCTACCTAAAAGTTAAAGCTCAAAATAATTTGGAATCAAAATGTAACAGAAACAAAAAGATGATGGGCTAGTAGAAGGGGCTTCAATGCTTATGAACTGATAGCCTAAATAAAAAAATATTTAAAGTTGATTAAGCAGTTCATTCTAAAGTGTATCCAGTGCTGGAAGAAAAAGTAATTTATAAGCTGACATAGTCTAATAATCCACATTTGATTTATGTCCACCTACATGAGCTGATGACAAGGGTCAGAAGGATACAATACACAATACAAGACCCATAATATAAAAAATATCACAATACACCAACACTGCAGTAAAATCGTACATGGCAAACATGCTGAGGAGCTTAGTGCCGCGTCCTGGCAGGCTGCACCAAGCCACACCGTTAACCAGGGAGGGATGTCGAATACTCTGCAGGCAGCGCCAGCCAGAACCACAGCCCGAGTCCGAGTCCAGACTGGCCCACAACTTCACTGTCTCCTCTTTGGCACATGTCAGTAACATCTGACCAGTGGGACTCCACTTCATACTGGTGATGGACTCCTGAAAAGACAGACTGGGATGAATCTGGCCATAAATCACCAACCAGTTACATAAGGGGCTTGCATTTTTGTGGTGGAATCAGATCACCTTGTGTGCATCAATAACCACAATGGCTCCTTTTTCTAAGGGTTCTTTGGATCCAATCAGCAGCTTTCCATCTGCATAACCCACAGCAAAGGGCTTGTCCTCACTGAACCAGGCAATGTGCATCACTGCCACTAAAACAGAACCCAAAGCTCAGTTTTTCTTTCAGTTCTAAACACTTGTAACATGAGGGTGCTAAGAGTACGTACCATCTTTCCTGTAGCAATGCTCCAGCTCCATGCAGTGCATACTGGTTGCATCTAAAACCTCAATCAGGCCCAGGGACCCGTCCATTCGGCCCACCAGCAGCATGTCTTTGGGCTCGCCGCACCACAAAGACTCTGCCTCCTCTTCAGGCCATGCCAGCGCAGACACCCAGTGAGGCTGCATGTCCAGAAGACCTTTAACTCCTAAAACAGGAGGCTAGAGGTCAGTCAGGGCTCTCAAGTCATTATCCTGAGAACAAAGTCCTGAACATCACTTTTGATTTACTCATTTTCATAACTACATTCTAAAGACTGAGACTTGAAAAATAAGGCTGAATCTAAACTTCTGGACTTTTCTGTTTCTTGATTTTTCATAACACAGTTTAAAGAAATAAAAAGAAGAGACTAACTTCACAGTAAGATGATAAAGCACTCTAAAAAACAAACAAAAACAGCAGGAAACAAATGAGGTCTGAGATAGTCCGCTACAGTAAGAGGTTTCCATCCACACATCATGGGAATGAATGTCAGATTAATTTGTCTTTTAATGATTTATTTGAATTGGCCATTTGCAAGGGTGGAATGATTATAGAACAACAACTTCAAAGATTTTTAATAACAAGTTTGAATTAATTGTGATTCTAGAATTGCACCACTCAAGGTGACTGCATTGTTGGAGTAGCTCTGTTCCATTCTTTCTGAGATATTGCTTTTGAAAACTTTATTCCTCTTTTTTTCTTGGTGTAAATGACTTTTTTTTTTGGATGATTACTTCCTCTGGTATCGGATGCTGTGCAGCTGGAAGGATTTTTACTAAAGCCTTTTTACTTTTGGACATTTTGTTATGATGCGTAACCATGACAACAAGTGTTAAACGTGAAGAACCCTGAACTCCAGTCATGGCCAAAACCAAGCAGAGCGCCCATATATCCACCAGAGGTGAAGCTCCCAGGAAGCAGCTCGCCACCAAAGCTTCCTGAAGGAGCGCCCCGACCACCGGCCGAGTGAAGAAGCCTCATCTCTACAGGCCTGGGACCGTGGCTCTCAGGGAGATGAAATATGTAGTAAGTCTGTGCCTCATGAGAAGTGCTCTAGTTACACTGTCATCAGGAACAGTGATCACATCAAGGCCAACTGTTCCAGCTGCTGCTCAATTTTAATTAGCAGAAAAGCAGTCACTGGTGTACTTCCAGCTGACGCATCAAGGTGAGCTTGTCTTTCTGGACCAGTGCCTGTCCATGGCTGCGGTTGTAAGTGATCAGCCACGAGCCACCATGAGCTGGGAGGATATGATGGAAGAGCAGTTTCTGATCATTCCGACATTGCTAAAAGGGCTGGTAAAAGGTGAGGAACTTGAAACAGGTCATAAAGAGGCAGAGGGTGATGCCAGCTTCGATCTCCTCAACATGAACAATATGGAGAAAGAGCAAGATGACTCAACGTTCCTGGCTTCACTCTCAAGGCCACACAGTGGAGCTGGTATGGCATTTACTGTGGATAGTGACCTGTATGTCTGCAAGCAGGCTGTCTCGAAACTGGTCAATCCATGGCCTGCAGCTCAGGATGCAAAGGGGACAGAACAGGACCTGTATGATAGTAAGAGCCTCAGAACTAGCTAAACAGCTTCTACCAGCTGTCCCAGCTTGTATGAGGGAAATGAGCCATTATTGCACGAGCCTTTTAAGAGCAAGCTCTACACCAAGGGCTGCTCCAAGCTGAAGATACATGGTGAAAGTGAGCAGGGGCTGGCTGAACACCCTGCTACGGAGCCTTCAGTGGCATACCACCTCCCCCCAATCGCAGGTTGGTTTCAGCATCCTCAAACATCTCCCTCCCATTAAATCCATTGGACAAATATGAAGGACAGTCCATGTGTCTTCGTCACGCTGTTGTCAGCATATCAAGCTGAAATCTTGGAGGACATAGGCTGCTAGGTATACAGTGGACTTAGGGTCACTTAGCCCTGCTTTGTGTGATGAAATATGGGTAGTGAATGATCTCATCCTGTGATCACTCAGAGAAGCTGTCCACGGCAGTGGTTAGAGAGCCCTGTGATTTAACCTGTTCTTAACCCATCAAGGCAAACAAATGGACAGGAGGAAGAAAAGCACCTGTAGGAAACAGGAGGGTGAAGGCTTTCACCTTTGCTTGCCATGTGAACTAAACCCCCATTTCACACAGGGACCCAGACCAGACTTTGCTGTGATTGCTGTAACAGTAAAAGGTTGGTAAGGTGGCACTAAAGCAGAGACAAACGGCTGGACAACCAAACAAACAAAATAAGGCAGAGAATCCAAGGCCTGAGGGCAAGCACTCCTTTACAATGATGGCTACTTTAAACCCCCCATCCCACTCCATCAAGGGAAGCGGAAGATCTAGCATCCTCTCCTTTTTCACTTTCACCTCCTGTGAAAAGGAGAAAATTGGCAAAAGAGAGAACTATCCCTTTTTGCAAGTGTTCCCAGCAGAGAGAGGAGACAGTGAGTCAGACAAAACAGCATTATGAAGAATTTCATGTTCAGCACTGTGTGACCAAACATTTGCCAGTGCCCCTTTATATCTTATTTTGCTCTAAGGGAAACAGCAAAAATTAAGAGTGCACTTCTGGCATGTTGTCAAGGGCAGAATACAACCCATAAAAAGAGAAAATTTTGTCAGGGCTTTCTGTGCCCAACAGAAAGTGCTCATGCTTTTTCAGAAGAAAGAGCATAACTCAGCAGCAGGGCTGTTGTTACCTCAGATGATATTCAGCACGAATGTGAAACCAGCCCTGTCGCCACTAAGGACACGTCGCATTAGAATACGCTCTCGTACATAGACGATAATACACTGCCTGGCAAAAAAAAGTCGTCACCTGGATTTAACTAAGCAAATAGTTACGAGCCTCCTATTGGATAATTACTGCATGATTATGTTTCAGCTGGTAACAAGTTATTTAACCCCAACTGATGCAATGAGTTGCTTCTCATTTCTTAAACAACCATGTTGAAAGACACATCCTGAGGTTGTGGAAAAGATGTCAGTCTGTTTGAGAAGGGTCAAATCATTGGCATCAAGCAGAGAAAACATCTAAGGAGATTGCAGAAACTACTAAAACTGGGTTAAAAACTGTCCAACATGTTATTAAAAACTGGAAGGATAGTGGGGACCCATCGTCTTCGAGGAAGAAATGTGGCTGGAAAAAAATCCTGAATGATCGTGATCGGTGATCACTTAAACGTTTGGTGAAATCAAATCAGAGAAAAACAACATCAGAACTCTGGGCTACATTTAATAGTGAAAGTAAGAACATTTCCACACACACAATGCAAAGGGAACTCAAAGGATTGGGACTGAACAGCTGTGTAGCCTTAAGAAAACCACTAATCAGTGAGGCAGGTGTTAGGAAGCATACAGATTGGACTCTAGAGCAATGGAAGAAGGTCATGTGGTCTGATGAGTCCAGATTGACCCTGTTCCAGAGTGATGGGCTCATCAGGGTAAGAAGAGAGGCAGGTGAAGTGTTGCCTACTGTCCAAGCCTGTGGGGGCAGCGCTATGATCTGGGGTTGCTGCAGTTGCTCAGGTCCAGGTTCAGCAACAGGATGAGCTCAAAGAATGAGGTCAAAGGTCAGCTGACTACCTGAATATACTGAAGGACCAGGTTATTCCATCAATGGATGTTTTCTTCCCTGATGGAATGGGCATATTCCAAGATTACAAGAATACCAGGATTCATCAGGCTTTAATTGTGAAAGAGTGGTTCAGGGAGTGAGAGACATCATTTTTACACATGGATTGGCCAACACAGAGTCCAGACCTTAACCCCACTGAGAATCTTTGGGATGTGCTGGAGAAGGTCAGACTCCACCATCATCAATGCAAGATCTTAAGTGAAAAAATAATGCAACAGTGGATGGAAATAAATCTTGTGACACTGCAGAAGCTTATTGAAACAATGCCACAGTGAATGCGTGCTGTAATCAAAGTTAAAGGCGGTCCAACGACATATTAGAGTGTGTAACCTTTTTTTTGGTGGTGACTTTTCTTTTGGCCAGGCAGTGTATGATACACTCAAACTTGGGAGCAGACACTCAGCAACTCCCATGCAGTGATCCTAGCTTTAAAGTGCTGTCTGCCCCATTTAAAAGATTGTCATGTCTTAGTAAAGACATATGACTCTACAGTAGCAGCGTACATCAACCGTCAGGGAGGGACTTAGTTCCTTGCAGCTGCAAAGGCTAGCCAGGAAGTAAGTCCTGTGGAGCAGAACCGGACTCCCGTCTGATCAAGTTACTCATATTAGGGATCCTGAACAGAACAGCAAACATTTTGTCCAGGGGCAACCCACTGTATGGAGAGTGGTAATTCTATCTCCAAGTGGTGGGAATACTCTAGCAGAGATATATCAGAGACTGTGGCCCCTCTCTATTTGCAGGGACCTTTTGCTTTAGGTAAGAGGAAATTATTTATTACCCCCACCTGGCCTGTTAAATGTGGAATTTAAATGAGGTTGGTCAACCCCTAGAGGTCACTGACAATGCAAGGGCTTTTCAACTCGCTGTCTTTACAGTGGAAGGCTTTTTCCAACATTAAAGTTTATCTTACAGCAATTTCCGCTTGTCACATTGGGTTTGGTGACCCATTGGTGTGTTGCTTCATGAAGGGGGCACCACGTAGGCTGTCAGTCTCTATGTCCCTGGTCCCATTGTGGGACCTCTCATTGGTGCTGGAGGCAGGAATGAAACTCCTCTCTTTTAGGACTGCTCTGCTTTTACCCTGTAGTTACAGCTGAGTGATTTGCACGCTTCATTCGTCAGTCCTTCCTGTTTGCAGTGGGCACTTGGACTTTCTAAAGTGTGTCTGATGCCCAAATATATCCATACCAGTTCAAATGAACTCTACCAATTCTGCTAAGAAGTAAAAATTGAATGCCTTGCTGCTGAAATGTGCTATACAAATAAAAGTGCTTTACATCATAAAAACATCAGTAAAATGTGGTCAAGAGTGGTCAAATATCTTAAAGTTAATGGCAAAATGAACCCTGAATAGATGGCACCAAATTAAGACAAATGTTTACCATTAACTTGCCAGATGTTGACCATTTTCTCCATAGCAGAAGCCAGATATTTTCCAGTGATGCTCCAAGCTAGGGGTGACAGGCAGGGATCACTGGGGGAGCCCAAATTGGACATCCCCTCCTCAGAAGAGCCATCACTAATAAGAGACACAGAAAAACACAAATGAGAGAAAAGTTCAAGCTGAAAATGTTCAGAAGATCAGTGAATACATTTGATGTTCTGAAATGTGTATTGCTCGTATAACTCATCAAGGAGCCTCATCAATATATAATTATATTTAAGAACCCAGTGATTTCTCCAGTCTGTTCAGCCTCATTCTCTGTGAGGAGTTTACCATGGAACCCCCAAAAAATGGAATGTCCCATTCTCCATCCATTTCTTGATTAGTGGATTTAACAGAAATCCTGGGGATGTTTAGGGCCTTGGAAGTTCTTTTGTATCCCTCCCCTGACTTGTACTTTTCAAAAATCTTGTCTGAGTTGAATAAGGACAGTTACTTTAAAAGAGGTGAATAATTATGCAATCACTTATTTTACATCACAGATTTGCATTTAACTGGCATTAGTAAGTAGAAATTTGATTTAAGTTTGTCATTTAATAGGGTTTTTTCATTTAAAAAAAGACAGTTTATATAATGACTGATTTATTATAGCAATAAAATCAAAAAACATCCAAGGGGAGAATACTTTTTATAGGCACTGTATATCTCCCTGGGCTGCCACCTTATCGTGGTGGAGGGGTTTGAGTGTCCCAATGATCCTAGGAGCTATGCTGTCAGGGGCTTCATGCCCCTAGCAGGGTCACCCAAGGCAGACAGGTCCTAGGTGAGGGGCCAGACGAAGTGCAGCCCAAAGACCCCTTATGACGAGTACAATTATTGGACACAGTGTTCCCTC
>NC_051444.1:34726577-34766109 GCF_001649575.2 Kryptolebias marmoratus
ATCGACAGGCGGATTGGTGCAGCGTCTGCAGTGAAGCAGGCGCTGTACCGATCTGTCGTGGTGAAGAGAGAGCTGAGTCAAAAAGCGAAGCTCTCGATTTACCGGTCGATCTACGTTCCTACCATCATCTATGGTCACGAGCTTTGGGTAGTGACCGAAAGAACGAAATTGTGAATACAAGCGGCTGAAATGAGTTTCCTCCGCAGGGTGTCTGGGCTCTCCCTTAGAGATAGGGTGAGAAGCTCGGTCAAACGGGAGGGACTCAGAGTAGAGCTGCTGCTCCTCCACGTCGAGAGGAGCCAGTTGAGGTGGCTCGGGCATCTGGTGAGGATGCCTCCAGGACACCTCCCTGGTGAGGTGTTCCGGGCATGTCCCACAGGGAGGAGGCCCAGAGGAAGACCCAGGACATGCTGGAGGGACTATGTTTCTCAGCTGGCCTGGGAACGCCTTGGGATTCCCCTGGAGGAGCTGGCCCAAGTGGCTGGGGAGAGGGAAGTCTGGGTCTCCCTGCTTAGGCTGCTGCCCCCGCGACCCGACCCCGGATAAGCGGAAGAACATGGATGGATGGATGGATGTATATCCTCACAATCCTGTTCTGTCTTACCAATTTATTAATAACCTCTGGGTTTACACTGACTGACTACACAGTCACTGAGAGAAAAGTTCAATATAGTAGATGTTTATCAGAGAAAGCTGTAACCAAGTTTAAAGAATCTCTTCCATTATTATTACTTTCCTCTGTCTTGCAGAGTAATGCAACTGAGAGCAGCAACTTAGAAGATCTTTTTGATATTATTACAGCCTAAAAGGAAACATCACTTGATAAAATTGCTCCTCTGAGAAAGAAAGTGATCAGAGAAATTTGGCTCCTTGCTTTAATTCAGAATAACGCCTTCTCCAGCACATCCCAGAATATTCTCCTGGCTTCAGTGAACTTTTGTATATACTTGTCCTGTTAGATCTTTGCGCTAATATTCTATTACAGAGGCTTGAACATCATGAATGAATCTTCTTCATACATTAGAGTTAGCCACAGACTTCCTCTGGGTTCAGTGCTTTGACCAATACTTTACGTTACTTTATATATGCTTCCATTAGGTAAAGTTATGATACAGAATGAGATACATTTTCATTGTTATGTTGATGATACTCAGTCATACTTATCCATAAAACATAACAAAATCAATTAGTTACCCATTTCTGTCCATGAGGTTGACATTCCTTCTACTTTTAAGACAAGTCTTAAGAACTGTACGATTTAAAATAAATCTGGTTCTGGTTGACTTGGGTTTCTTGAGCTATTCTGTAGTTATGCTGCTGTTGACTGTTGGAGGATAAAACAGCCTGGTTCTGCTGGAGGTTTCTTCCTGTTAAAAGGGAGGTTTTCCTTTCCACTGTCACCATTTTGCAGCTCAGGATGGGAGACTGTGACAAAGTGAAGATTCAACGCAATCTGTCGGCTTCCTTTGATTGAGATTTTTTACTTATTGGCTTTTTATATTGTATGTGAATGTTTTTTTTCAGTGGCCTGAGATTTCGTTTGTTGTAAATCAGTGTTATATAAATAAACTAAATTGAAGTGAATTGTTAGGGATGACTCTCAGCTACACTTGCATATTAGCCCAATATCTCTTAAGCTGACAAAATTAGAGCTATTTTTTGGCCAAACCCTCTAAACCTGTAGTGACCATCTTGAATGTGGTTGACTTCTAAATTAATCTGTTGTATATGATTATTTTCTGAGAGTTTCAGTAAAGGTCAACCAATGATTCAAAAGATATTTTGCTAACAGGCGGACTAATGCACATACAAAAACATTATCCACTGTGGTCATAAATAAACAAAATGATACAGCGATGCTTGAAAGGTCCAAGAGGATTTGGCTAATGAAGTGAATTTATTGCCCTGAAAGTAAAACAGAATATAAATATGTAATCTTCTCTGCAGTGTGAAAGGATGAACTTGAAACCACAGAAATGTACTTTTTGTTGAAGATGCAGGTCTGCTGGAGGGTGTACTGAGTCTTGGTTACATTCCACACCCGGACCGTCCCATCATTCCCGCTGGTTGCCAGCAGGCCTTTCTTACTGCACCAAGCGCATGTGATGACCTGAATTTGATTAACATGAAGACAAACATCAGTTGCAGTGAAACAACAGCAGGTATATAAAACTCTGGCAGCAGAAAAGTGCCTACCCTGCTCTGGTGGGCCTCCAGCTTGATGAAGGAGCACTTCCGCAGGTCCCCCGCCATGTCAGCGAAGGTTTGCGGGCGGCTCTGGTTGTTATCACGATCGTGGGCCGCCAGAGTGCGGACTAGCTGCTGTGCTGCCCACTGACGGTGCTGCGAGGAGAGTCTCGATGACAGGCAGCAGGCCGCCAGAGCGTTAGCCAGCTCCAGAGGGCCTACAGCGGAAGGATTATGGGAAGGGTGGGCATACAAATGTGCAATTAGACCAGCTCGACATGGAACACCCGGTGAATGAGGGAAGGATCAACAACAACAAAATTCAAAACAAAAAACAGAGACCCAAGTCAAAAAGAAAATCACATGCCAGAGTCTTAAAATAAAATCATCTTATGTTGAGAAATGCTCTAGTTATAGTCATTTTGGTCAAAGCTTGTAAAATGATGTTAGGCTAGGTTCTTACGCACTATGGCATTATCTGTTAGGAGATTGAAGTATATGTTGAGGATAACTCTCAGCTACTACCATATCAGATTTTAGATCAATAGCTGTAAAACTGAGCAAGTTAAAGCCATTTCTGTGCTGGCTAATGTTGATAAGCAGCTGCAGCCTTCTTGCATTAAACTGACTCTAAAAGTTTATGACTTGTAGATGTACATTCAATGATTGCTTTTAGAGAGTTTCATTAAAATCCTGTAAGAGGTTCATAAACTATTTTGCTTCTAGACAATTAGTGCTGATGGCAACATATAATGCCAAAGTTTTAAGCAAAGTTCTCACATGATGAGTAGCATTCAGAGTACAAAATGTGTTGGAGATGATGCTCAGCTGCGAACACACAATATCTTAGCTCAATATCTGTAAAATTAACTGAATTATAACAATTTTTGGATTGGCTAATGTCAGTTGGTTGTGGTGTCCATCTGTCGGGTTGAAAAGGTTGTACATCCAATGAGTACTACCTGAGAGTTTCATTACAATTTGTATAATGACTCCTGAGATATTTTGCTAACAGACAGACAAATGAACACATGCTTTTGGCAGTGGGCAATAAATATAAATTCTGTTTACAACACAGCAAAACTCCATCACAACACATTGGTTTATTAATTGCAACAAAATCAGAACTTCTTTAAATTGAACTAAATAATCAGTGAACACGTGGAGTGACTGTCTGAAAGCCCCTTACTGCTGCCTCTTCTTTAATCTACAAACCTCTCTTCTCCATGTCGGCCTTGTCATACGCAGCTCTCAGTCGAGCCCCCTTATCAGCCAGCAGGGCCACCAGAGCCTGTGTCACCACAAAATTAGGAGAGGTGATGAGCTTGTTCTCCTCAGCGACACCACGCAGGAAGCTGGGAAGGAATTTCCTCTGGATGGGGTCATCCACAGTGGTCAGGTTCATGCCTGTGGCTGCAGAGATCAGGTTCTGGAACGGAAATATAACAGCACCTCTGTAACACTTGAACACCAACAGCCTCTGGAAGAACATCAAAATGTTTCTGGCACTTTATAGATAATACTATCGTTACACACCTGTCACGGTACAATATGATAGAGTGGATACAGATTTATTAATGATAAATAATGACGGAGCTGGAGCTGGTACCTGGGTGCAGAGCTGCACCAGCAGCTTGGCAGCATTGGGACTGTTGGAGGCCAGGCACCCCACAGCGGTGCTTAGGTAAGCTAGGCAGGAGATGGGTTTGCTGGCCTTGGAGGCCCCTCTGGGCCTTTCAGTGGGGCTCAAGCCCACTGTGGGACTAGTGGACAGGCCGGCCCGACCTGCTGCTGCCAGGCACATGAGCCTGACCAGAGTCCTGATGTCAGTCAGACCGAGAGACTCAAGACCTGCTGCGAGGCTGCAGCTCGACCCGCTGTGTTGAGGAAAACAGAAACTTGACAAAGACCTTCGGCAAACATTTAGAAAAACTCCACTTGTCAAAAAAACTTTAAGGTTGGCAGTTAATCAGTGATTTTTAACATCAACACAATAGTTGAAACACCTTTTTTCTGTGGAAGGATACATCATCACCCTGAAAATTGGTTGAAAACTGTCTACAGGGTTCCCACACCTTGGTTACCATCAAATTTAAGGACCTTTCAAGGATTTTCCAGGACCAATTCTCTCAAATTCTAAGACCGTGTACATAGACATTTACCTCCTGCAACAACTGAATAGGTTATCACTAAACAATTTTAAGACAATCAGTGCTGAACAATCAGAAAAAAAGCTAAGTTAGCAAAACAGTAGCCAAAAGTTAAAAATTACGCAAGTTTGCTAAAGTACATTTAAAAAGTCAAATGGTGTCCAGGATCTGAAGACATTTCAATCAATTTTTAGGAAAAAAATTTGTAAAAGAAATGTACACAAATTACAAATCGTGACAATAATATTCTGAATGAGCTGAACATTTTGATATATGACTAACTGAAACAGCTGAAAGTCTGATGAAGTAGTTAATCCAAAAAACTAAACAAGAAAAGTCTGCATTCACACAACTCTCTTTAAATATTCTGATTTTGAACAAATTAGAATACGAAATAGTCTGGAAACATATTTTTTTACATTCTATTCATTTATTTAAAAACTTATCCAGAACTGGAAAATTCTTAAATCTAGACCTTTTAAGACTGTGCAGGACATCTGGTTTAGGATTAACATCCTCAAACAGTTGTGATTATGCAAGAAGTGCAGTTTGGTTTTTCCACTGCTATCAGCTGCCGTATATCCTGAGGTGTGTGTGTTGTTACCTGACAGACAGCAGGGACAGCGCTCTCATCACCATGGTACGGGCCAGCAGCACCTGTGCAGCAGCTGTCACCCTCCTAAGAGCAATCACCCGGTCGTGGGGGTTCTGCAGAGCAGTGGCCTGCTCTCCAAGAGTCACCCTGCCTGATGAGCTCTTATCCACTGACGTCTGACAGCCTGAACACGAACACATGCTCAGTTTCTAATGTAACAGCCACCAGTTTCCTGTCACCCAAACCACATTACCTATCTGTAAAAGGGTCTCCTCCATGCTGTTGGTGGCTGTCACCATGGCAACAGAGGCTCCCAGCGGGTCGCTGTCAGGGAACTGGACGGGCTCGGGGACAATCCTGCGCTCGCTTAGACCCAAAGGGCCAGCCAAGAGCTCAAACTCCTCCTCCCCTGTCAGCTTCTCATCTTCATCCACGTCCAACATGTCCCAGTCCTCTGCAGGGAAACATAAGGTTCAATCCAAACGTAGTCACAGCATCTCAGTACAACTGATTTCAAACAGAGTTTCACCTTCATACACGCTGTCCTGCTTTCCCAGTAGGTCCGGAGCCTGTCCCTTGTACCTGAAGACACCGGATACAGCAATTACTGACCTCAGTTCCTGATACCACCAGTAGGACTAATGGTGCCAGTACAAAGACTTCAAACTGACTCAGACATTTAAATAAAACTTCAAACAAACTCATCACCAGTGACTACACTGCAGCAGGATCTGACTGATGGAATGGAAGAGCATTTTTTCATTTGATCAGAAATTTTAAATATATATATACACACACTGTTTTTGAAAGAAATTGTTGGCCCACAAAACTAAAGGAGGAAAATTGTTGTCAACAGTTTTATTCAAATTAAAGGGAACCTGTTAATTCACTTTTTGCATGTTTTTGTACTTCCATTTGGGTATCTACTGCTCCTAGAAACAGTCCAAGAGCAAAAAAAAACCCCACTGATCCGTTTTTTGGCAATAAGTAAATGTTTTCTGGTGTCTGTAAAACGACCCATTTCAAAAACCTCAGGATTGTTGCATCACAATCCTTGTTACCTAGCAACCCCAAGCCTAATTTGCATAAAAGTGACGCAGCCCTAAAACCTCTCATTCTGAAATGAGCTCAAAACAGGCAGAACTGATCAGGAGAAATCTCAATATCTGAGAATGATTCTGTGTATTAAATGTAATGAACATGTTTTGTACAGCCCACAGACCTGTCCTGACCTGTTTAAGGAAGCAGAATAGGTCCTCTTTAAGTTTTTTCTAGCTGACATTTTGTGCATAGTATTAATATTAAAAGAATCCACTGTTCAGCTCAGTTATAGGAAAATTCACAATGTTTTGACTCTATGAAGTAAACATTAAAAAAGTGAAAACATTTACTTCAAAAGTTTTATTTGTAAAAAACACATTAATAATATCCTGAGGGTGAAGAAATAACTGTTATCCAGAATGCAAATAGTTTTGTTATTAATCCAAATTTAAGCCAATATCTCACTGGGCTGTGACTGTGAGACTAGCTGGTGACTGAAAAGTGAGAGAAGATTGGTCCATTTTCAGTCACCATCTCCCTAAACTCCAAGTGTTTGCAACCAGCGCACTGTTTTTGAAAATAGACATTTATTTTGTGTGCATGGCTTGCAAAATTGTATTTTAGGCCATGCACATTACTTTGTTGCCCATCTCTGTCCACATCATATCATCCCGACCCACTTTGCACCAGGGGGTGGGGCTATAATCTATTTTTAGATGCATTGCAGACACGGAAGATTTTCAAATTTCACAAATCAATTGTGTTATTCTGTACTGCCACATTAGGAAAGTCAGCAGTGTAGTTGCTGTGTGGGGCTGTTTGCCTATGTGAACTCAGTGTAGCTTCCTGTGTTTTAACATTTTCTTTGCTAAACCATGAAGATTCTGTCTGTATGTAATAGCTGTAATGCTTCATAACATGACTGTCTGTAGTAATGACTTTGAAACATATGATTTAATTATAAATTTCCACTGTTAAACATGATGCTAACCTTGTTAGCGTTTGTGTGGTGTTTTCAATGTTAAGTTAGCATCTATGCCAGGGGTAGGCCAACCTGGTCCTTGTGTGCCTCTATCCTGCATGTTGTACATGTTTTAAATTACACGTAATTTAAATCAATGGGTGATTAACAGGCTTCTGACGAACATGAAGGGGTCATTTAAGCTCTGAATCAGGTGTGTTGGAGCAGGAAACAAGGAAAACATGCAGGATGGTGGCCCTGAGGACCAGGGTTGCCCACCCCTGGCAACCTGATAGAAGAGTGCTTCCATGCAGGTGTCATAGTACAGCCCTAGTGCTCCTGAGATGTGTTTAGGTCTGCTATGATGAAAAAACATTTGTCAGTCAAAATGCGTGAACATGTTCAAAACTAAAGCGAGCCTCTGTGATTCACATAAAGGAAACTGAGAACCACTGCAAATAGTTTGAAAAATTCTGGAGGCTCCTTTATGAATGCTGTTTACCCACCTAGTCTCCAACAGCCACAGCCCGGTGAGACACTGGCTTAAGACAAACTGTGATACAGAATAAGATCAGGAGATGCAAACAGCCCATCCAGTCCATGGTCAGATTTGTGTTGATAAGGGTGCGTGAACTCCAAGGATTCTGAATGATTTTGACTGTATGAGCCTTGTCCAGAGCTATGATCCTGAACCAAATGTCCCCACCACAGAAACCAGAGGTGAAACATGAGGGGCCTAACTCAGAACCAATTAAAACAGGTAGAAAGAATGAATAATCATCACTTTCATGATTTTAGACAGAAACATCAGAACCAGGACTACTCACCTTTCCACAGTGGGGACTCTGGCTTTGCTTTTGATGACCAGGTACTTCTCTCTGCAGCCTCCACACAGCAGGTAGTACGGGTTCCCGCTGCCGCACTCCCCTCCAAACCAGCCATCTACGTAGGAGCCATTGCTACGGTAACCCTGCCGGTTGGCGCTGCACCCACAGCCGGGGTGACTCTTCTTCATGTGCTGATTGAAGTTGGCCACGTTAGCCTCACAAAGCTCACACACTACCACTTCATCTCTGTCGTCCGTCTCACACACGTGCTGCAAAGGGTTAAAAACACACGTCAACACACAACGACTTTTAATATCAAAGAAAACATTCATGCAGTGGATTCCTTTACAATACAGAAATCAATGATATATCTTAATCAAGCAACAGCCAATCAGCATTGTGAATGGAGTTTTTCCACAGCAGAGCTTTAGTTCATGCTTGTTGGATCACCCAAGGCAGTACCAGTGTTCAGGCGTGCACATGTGGATTTTTTCACAGATAGGTGATGCAGGTCAACAACAGCTCATTGGCTGGAGCATAAAGTCACACACACCCATGTTGGCCAGTCCAGTACCTCCGGGATCCACATTCCCAGAATGTCGGTGTCGCTGACAAGGTCCTGGCCGAACATGGCCTCCATGGTCTCCTCGTCCAGGTCCATCTCCAGCTCTTCGTCCAGGTTGAAGTCATACAGGGCACCCGGGTCTTGTTGCTGCTGGAGGGACGACACCTCCCGGCGGGACTGGCTGTGGTGGGCCTGAACTGAGCGGTACAGTCCAGCTGAGAGGGGCAGGAAGTTCAACATGAGCTGATAGGTGCTGTGAAGCAAACTGTAGCAAAGATGGAAAAACTGTTCTCACCAGCACGAGCCAACAGGGTGCGAGCAGCCAAGTCAAAACGGTGTTTCCTGCCGGCTGCAGAGCGCCCTCTGAGGGGGGTGCTGCTGGAGGCTGAGGCACTGTCCTGCTCCACACCTTCAGGACTACAAACCACACATACACAGTCACACACCTTATCCAATCCTCCTTTCTTTACATTTCCCTTCCTGTGAATTAGACTTTCTTTTAAAATGGGCTGAATTAATAGTTCTTCAGACTTTATAAAGGACTTTCAGTCCATGTACATGAAAATTGTTTAGAGAAAATTAAAACTTATCATTCCTTGACGAATTTCATATTGCCCACTGCTCTGCCCACCGTTGTTGAGAAACAACAAAGTTGCAGCCAGCAGTGGCGTGATATCCCATAGTTCATGTGTTGTACCGAGTGAATCGACTGAAAGGGAACTCCAAAAGCTCCACTGACATCATGTTTGTCTGAGATGGACCAGTTGAGCCGTACACGAGGCTCCACCCACATCACATTACCACCACATTTTGAATTGTGCCTCTTTTAAATTCCACATTTCACAAGTCAGGCTCAATGTGACAGGTGGATTGGATGGGGGAGATAAATCTCACCCTTTGCCTGAGATAAAAGTTTACTGATAGCATCGGAATGATCTCTGCCACTCAGAGCCTGTATGGCCACCAAAGTCAACATCCAGTCCTGTTCTCTCACTATGATCAGTGTTTGAGAAATCAAACTGAGAAGTGGGAAAGCATACGGGTGAACCAGTGCATCAACTTCCAGTGGTACATCTGCATCTGACAGAGGGACAAACAACAGATAGTGCACATTTTCTCATGAGGAGAAGAGATCTACGGAGGCCATGTCAGATCTGCCAAATTTGTTCTACCATTGGGAATTGAGTTTCTACTCCCCATACAGTAGTTTGCCCCTGGACAAAAGATCTGCTTGTCTTTTCAGGACCTCCGCTACATGGGTTGCCCAAACAGACAGGAGTTTGGTGTTGCTCCACAGGATTACCTCCTGGGCCAGTCTGTGTAGCAGGGTCCCACCCTGACAACTGATGTGGGCTGACACTGTAGAGTTGTCCATCTTCCCGAAGACCTGTCCGTCTTTTAAATGGGCCAGACAGCAATTTAATGCTAGGAACACTGCCTGCATTTCCAGAACACATATGTGAAGCTGCAGCATTCACTGCTCTACCCATCATGGTTGCACCCTTATCCTGTCAGGGATGTATCTTCTAGCGATACCTCCACAACAAAACCTTCAGACAGGGGGACGGGGTGAGCACAGTCCTAAATGTCGCAACCTATCGCTGAAAATTCTGTTAGCAAAATGTCTCATGAACAACCAAAACGATTTTATTGAAACTTTCAGGATATATTCAACTCCATCCAAGATAGCTGCCACAGCAAAACAACCTTTGAAAAAACAACACACAAATGACTGTAACTCAGTCGGTTTTAAAGATATTGAGCTAAAACTTGGCGTAGCAGTATCTGAGGGTGGTGTACAACACATACTCCAAGTGCTAGTCATTGCAAAGTATCTTTGCTTACAATGTGTTGGAGTCAACCCCGTTTATTACAAAAATATCTCAAGAACCACTTGTCAGATTTTCATAAAACTTTCAGAAAATAACTATTGGTACATCTACAACTGGTAAACCTCAGGAACATTAGCCAAAATGTTGGCTAAAATTTAGTGAAGTTTAGAGATACTGGCATTAAATTTGGTGTGTCTGTAGCTGATAGTTATTCACAACACAAACTTTAGCTTGACATCTGGTGAAATTACATCAAATTGTACATGATGTTATTTTCAAGGTTAGACCAAAATGGCTACAGCTCTGCCCTCAACATAAGATGATCTTAGTCTAAAACTCTGACTAAAAGCAGTGGGCAATATGAATTCCTTCAAGGAATGCTAGGCCTTTAATTAAAATTTGATTTTGATCCAACTGCAGTACATATTGAACTGATAATTGTGCTTTGGTCTAAAACAAGACTTGCAGATGCACCTTTCACTGAAGCCCTCCTCCAGCTCTGCAGCGTCTGCACTGGAGATGTCTCCTGGAGAGCACAGGTACGAGCTCCGCTCTACAGATTTGCCTCCAGTAGAAGCTGTTGCTCCGGGACAGGAGGAGTCAGACCTGTCTCCGCCAGTGGTACTGCCTCTGCCGTGAGTCTCGTCATGCTCGTCTTCTGCAGATGGATGTTCGATCATCCACATGGCCAGAACAGTGATGTTCTGAGCATCTGCTTCTCCTCGAGCACCTAGGACAGGAATCAAACTTTAATGTGAATATGTGAAGAACGCAAAATGTGTTCATTTAAGGAATGCCAGGCCTTTAATTTAATTTGTTTTCTCTGCTGAGGAACACAAACCTGTGGCTTCCAGGGCTTTGGTGATCTGGCGCAGAGAGAAACCCATCTCCAGCAGCGGCACAGCGATGGCTGGAGGTGGGGGGGACGTGGACAGTCTGCTGCTGGGGTCTGACAGGGCTGAAGAAAACACAAGAAGCCATTTCAGCTGAGGTCTGCAGTTTCTCACTGTTCTGGATCTTCTTGGTGGTATTTCCATGTATGCACTCACAGGTGCCAGCTCTGTTTTGAGATCTGGTGGGCTGGGAGTCTGGTGAGGTGAGGCTCTGCCTGCGGCCGACCTCATCTGATGGAGACGTTGGCAGAGATGATACTGGTGGAGTCTGGGCCCGGCGAGTCGGAACTAGGGTAGTGGGGTAGCTGGAGAACATTTGCCTGTCAGAACACACAGTGGTGTATTATTACCATAATAAAACAACAGAAGTTGTCATGAACGTCAGGTGTCTGCTCCCACCTGAGGAGGCTGAGAGGCATGACACCCGGAGACTCAGAGGCAGGGACAGCCTCGGTGTCTGTGACCGGAGTCGTAGCAGTGGTGGTGTCCTCCAGCGAGGAGCTCATGAAGGAGGTGGTGCTGGAGGCCGAGGGGCTAGTGGTGATAGGGGTCTGAGCCATCTGCTCACAGTCAGCGCTCTCCCCCTCTCCTTCAGGTTCACTTCTCACACCTCAGGGAGGTTAAAGAAGAAAATAAACTTTCTATCTCTGCAGTGAACTGTAATACCATGAATAAATGAACAAACCTGGATTATAATGCATCGTAAACCTAATTATTTGGAGTTTGTTGAATTATTGGGTGACTGGAATCATGATTTGGTCCTAAAGCAGAATCCAAACCTCTTCTGATTTCTGTTTGTAATCACCACCAAATTAGAAAGACTAATGTTTTTGCCTGTGTCTGAATTTGTTAAGCAAAATTTCTCATAAACTACACCGAATGGATTTTAATGAAACTTTAAGAAAGTAATCATTGAATGTTTATCTGCAACTGTCAACCAAAATCAATTTGAACGTGACAGCTAATCAATGTTAGCCTATGCAAAACTCGTTACACATCAAAGAATTTTACAGTCACTGAGCTAAAATCTGGAATGGTTTTTATTAGCTCCCAGTCATTTACAACACATACTCCCAACCACTAACAGATCATGTGAGATCTCACAATATACTACGCCTTTTTGTTCTTACCAAGCTTAACCTTTGCCCCGCTAGTCTCCTCCAGCAGCCCGTTCACCACCAGTTTGTAGATCATAGCCTGAGCTCTCTCTAGGTCTGCCAGGCCCAGTGCTCGCTTGATAGGGGAGCGCATCACAGCTCGCTTCACCATATGTCGCATGAGAAACTGCAGAGCGGCTCGCATTTCCACCTCCTCCTGACTGACAGGCGAGGTAATCGTTGTGCTTCCACCGGTGCTAGCATTCAGGTCGGCATTGTGTCCACTGGGTGCTGTTTCAGGTAACACCTGAAAGTCAAAGCAATTAGCAAGCCAGAGAAAATCTGACATAGTATTTCATTTATATTAAAACAAATACAACCAGAATGATTAAAGAAATACCAACTGTAACAAAGATATCAGATCAGCTTTACATAAAGAAAAAAACTTCTCTTTATAAAATGTCTGAAAAGGGCAACATGTATAGTAAAAATTAAAAGGACAGTTTGACCATTCTGAAATGGGTTTCAGTGGTAAAGGTATGACAGCACAATGATTCAGTCCCTTCAGGAAGTTGTAATCACAAGTAATAATGCAAGTTCAACCAATCCCCATAAAAGTCACAATTTTGACCAAAGCAATTTTCCTACAAATTTGACCAATCGCCTTAGTTCCCTGCCCAATTTCAGTTCCTGGAAGCTAGGCCTGGCTTAGCCAGCAAAATGAAACGCCAAAAGATCACATGTACCATCAAACATAACCGCTAAAATCCTTCTGTTTCCTAAAGTATTACATGCAAGTAGTGGAAAATTCTTTTGCACCCTAAGCTAACACTAGGCTAAAATCATCACTTGAGAAGAATTTATCTACTGCAAAATCTGTCCAGAGAACTGCTGGACCACTAAACGTACTATGGAAGTTAAACTCCCATAATATTAGGATGTGAGTTTTGTCTTATGACGATGCTCCCTGAGGCATTCTGTGGGGGGTGCTGCAGGGGTATGGGCTCCCTGTATAACCAAAGCAGGAGCTGTGTTTACACATTTGGCACAAAGTCAAGGTCGTTCTCAGTGCTAAGGCTATGGCTCGTCTCTGATCCGGTTTGTGGTAGTCATGGACAGGATCTCAAGGCACAGCTGTGGAGAGGAGCGTGTCTGGTTTGGGAATGATATGGTTCTGTTGGCGTCTTTAGGCCATGAACTTTAACGAGCACTTCAAGATTCAGCTGTGCACCTTCACCTCAAGAATAAGGGACATTTTTCAGGACCCAAATGTATTTAGGAAAGAGAAAACAGATGATTCAAGAGGGGGTGATGGAACCCATCAAACAAGAACGACCAACTTTAAACAGATCTCAGATCTCATATTTCTAAAACTGACAACTGAGATAAGCCTGATAGCCTGATAGCCATCATCATACCTAATTTACACCTTCATGCATGTGATCAAAACATCTCTCTGTGAGCCAGGCAAACAAAAACCTGGGAGTGAGAATAATCTGCATGCAAATTTAACTGCACAATGGAGCATTTGATGCAGTTTAAAGCTTCAAACTCCACACTGTCCAGTTTTGAATTGAGCAAGCTTCCCAGATGGTAAGCAAAATGTCTTCGGCTACAGAAAAGAAGTCCAGTTGTTTTATTTCTTTTTTTTTTTTTTTTTCTAATAAAAATGTTAATAAGTACACTCAAACAGATGTGTTGCACTTTAACCATATTTACTGTAGAAATCATGTGCCTTATTTGAAAAGGTTACTTTAAGTTGTTTTTGTAAATTTATTTTGTACATTTGACCATGTTTTAGAAAAAATAAATTCAGCTTCAAAGCACTGCAACTTTGATCAAAACCTTTTTTAAAAGGCTGCTACAAAATCAGTAATTTTAGGTGGGAAAATATCACAAAGAAAAGTCAGCAAACTCTTGGAGGGACTGATAAATTCTGTACTGACAGTAACTAAGGTTAGATTAGACCCATTAAAAAAATAAAATCAGCTTTCACATTTCACACTCATTTTGTCAAATGTGAAGCCTTGATGCAAAGCTGAGCTGCTTAAAAGGATTTATGAGGCTAGCCTGCTCATTTTGGAACTGATATTCTATTAAAAGTTAGTAGCTTATTAGCCATGACATCCGTCAGAAGAGTAAAGTGTATGAAGAAAGGGGCAAAAGTCTTTATACGGAATAGGCTAATGCCTAGCAAAGACAGGGACTGCAATTTATGTTTTTTCAGGCTTATAAAACAGTGTAAATGACAATTACATTAGCCAATATTAAATCTCTACGCTTTTGATTGACACTGTTTGTTTAGTCTGTGACCCTTTTCTCAACCGAACAACAAGTCAGCAATCTGAACCCCAGAATGTCCATATGATGTCCTTGAACAAGACACCGAATGCCTAACTGCTTCCCAGGCGCTTGAAGTAGCTCCCACTGATCCATGTGTGATGTCTCAAATGCAAAGAACAAATTTCTTCATTGTATGGGTACAAACAATGAAGACAATGTGCAGCACTTTCTTACTTCTTCTCCACACATACACTTGAATGGTAACGCAGACATTGTTTAGTTGAGGGAACAGCAACAGACAAATGGTGCTGTGCAAAAGTGTAAAGGTTTAATGTTAGCTAATGTAAAGTTCCTTCATGTCAGGATGAGAGACTTGTTTTAAATCAAGCCCTCTTTTGGCTAGCCAACAGCCTAGCCTGGATGAAGATGTCTCTCCTCATCTTCATACTTTGAGCTCTGTGACTAATAAGGTGCCGATAACTATTTGATAAAACAACACCGTAAAAATCACAAGGCTCCCCTCTGAACTTTCTGATCTGGACCTGGTGATGTCACAACAAACGTACCTTTGGTATGAGAAGCAGCTCTGCGTACTTGCTGCAGCTCAACAGAGCACTCAGGGTCTTCATGGCTCCCAGGTACAGGTAGGACAGCTGAACAGCATGGATCTCTGACTGAGTGCTGATGGAGGACAGTTCATGGCTGCGGGAGCCATGCTCGTGAGCCTTCTTCCTGCTGCTCTCAGCAGCAGCGTGAGCAGCTGCCATAAAAAGGCTTTCATTCCCGCTGCCAGCCACAGAGGAGATCTCACTTTCAGACTTTGAGTTGGGCGCCACGTGTGATTTCACCTCCTCCAGGCTATGAGACGCTCGCAAGTCAGAGGTGGTCGCCAACGCTCCGTTCTCTTTCTGTTCATTATGGTTGTGGCCTTCTCCGCCCACCTTCTCCTCGGTGCCGGCTGGCTCGTGCCCAGTTGCGGCTGCGTTGCGATGTTTTTTTTCATGACGCCGTGCGCTGAGCTTGGCGGCCGTCTCCTCGTGGATGCTGGTCAAGTAGGTGAGGTCCAACAGCAATGAGGCAGTGAGGCCACGGAAACGCCCCACGTCAAACGGCAGAGGTTCACAGGGCTCCAGGTTGTACAGCGGAGTGTCACTAGGCGACCAAAAAGTTGGGAAGCTTTAATAGAAGGAAGTGGAGAATAAAAAGGAGACAAGGAAACACAAAGTGAGGGAAAAGGGCAGGAGAGAAGGAACACAGCATGCAAGACAAGTAAAGACACACAATGTGTGGAAGGGAGTAGGCATGAGCAGGTATGAGATCCTGGTAACACCACAGTTTTACCAGCAATATTTAAAATGTCTTAAATAATCTATCTGCAAAAATGGAACTGTTTTTATTAGAGCTGCTTAAATCACATTTAATATAATATAATATGGGCATGGGTCAAAATTTTATTTTGACAGTATTACCTTGAGCAAAAATAACACTTTACTGGTATTAAAACAAAAATAAAAAACAGAAAAAATATTTTTTGCAACTACTGCTGACTAAATAATGTGACATATTGCTTAATAATGATTATATTATTGGTATAAGTAATATAATATTAACTATACAATAAGTATATAATAGTATAATAAGTATATAATAAGTATTCTAATATTACTTAGTACAATGGGTGTGCACAGATATAAGGAAATGGAGAACACAAATCTGTTTAAATCAGTGTCAGCTTTTTCCTGACACTTCTTTATTTATGGCTCAGCCGGCTCACTATCTCCACCATCTTAATGCTCACATACTTTAATTACAAGAGACCCATTAGAGGGATGTAGACCACCCAAGACTCAAAACGAGTTGGGTCGTTCATTTCCAGCAAATCAAGGGCTGTTGCCATTCTTAAACATAGAGATATTCACTTTATTCATGTTCAAACAATTTCTGATTCTGCTGGCAGGTTTATAATTGTTTTGGGGCACATTTATGACAAAGGTGGCTCTTGTAAATGTATATGCTTACAATTGAGACAATTAGTTATTTTTAACACAGGTTTTCTCAGTGCTACAAGATTTAACTATTAACTATTTATACTATGAAGATGTGAGGATATTTTACCCTATTGGACCCTTTATTAGACCGCTCTTCGTCTACCTTTGCTCTTCAATCTAAGTTGGACAAAGTGATTGAAGCCTTTATGAGAGAGTTTAATTTTGTAGATCCCGCGCTCCATTCAAAATGGAGGACTTCAGAGAATATTGCACCAATGTAAGTGTCAAGTATAAACACGTGCACCGCTCGCTCAGGTCTGCGCGCCGTGAGCAGAGCCCTGCGCGACACTACAGAGCCTTTAGGGGTATGTCCTACTTCACTTACTCTTTCCTGCTTAAAAGGACTTAAATGTATTCACAACTCTGCCAACCAAAGGGCTAATACTGCTAAATTGAAAATCTGCAGCTAAGTATACAAGCTGGGTTATAGAGGTCCTTTTTTTCCTTAACTGGGGGTGAACAATATATATATATATCAGCCTGACTTTGGCTGGTAATGCTGTATCATCTGAAATAACCTGAAATCCCTTTTTGTCTTTGTCATGCTAATTGCCGTAGCTTGTTGCAAACATTTGCCTAAAAATGGCGTTCCCTTAAAAAGTGTTGCTCTTTTGATAGACAAGCCATGACTGTCTGTGTTTTTCATTATCAGAAAACCTTTATACAACCGACTATTTGATTTTTATGAGGGGTGGTCATCAAACAGATGACTAACAAAACAGGTGAGGAAGAAAGAAATTCTGCTCAGTGACTCAGTGACTGGGAAAAAAACAACCAAGAACATATTGTTTCTGCTCTCTCACTTAATGGGATTTAAACCACAGTATGATGAAAAGATTTAAAGGTTTATATATTGGGACTTTTTAGAACTGTGGTATATCTTTCAACCAAAAACGGACGGATGATAATGATGAAAAAGAGACAAACAATCACAATGTCAGAGACGAAACAAAGGGTGAAATGAGAACTGACAGGCTCAGAGAAAACATCCAGGGATCACTTTGACACATTTCATTAACTGTCTCAGAGAGGAGCAAACTAAACCATGCCTGATATTCAGTACTGATTATATCAACATGCAGAAACTACACAGACGTTTTGAGATAAATCAAAACAGTAAAACTGTTAAAATGTGAAAGATAATAGCAACATAATACTAGTTTTAATGTTGTGCTGAAGCTCCAGATGTTTTCAGTTACAATGTGTTTAGCAGCTTTGATGTTTAAAACCCTAAACATGAAGGAATAATCCAGGTTTGGTGGTAAGTGTAATGAATCTCATAAACCCAAACATTTCTGAGTCAGTACCTGATGGTGATCTCAGCTTCGTCCCACTGCACTTTCGCCGACGTGCTGCCCTCTTTGACCACGCCCAACAGCGTGGCATGCCTCCCGGTCTGTTTGTGCACACATCTGCCTCCTACCCGGAGCCCGGCATCTGCCCCTCCAATCACAGCCAGAACCGGCCACACGTCCGTGCACAGGGTTCTCAAGTGCTGCTCCGACAGCTCCCCTAGCCAGTGCTGCCGTCCAGGGCGACCCCTGTCCTCTTCCATCCTGGGGAGTGCTTCCTGGCTCTCCCTCTGGGCATCGTGCTCCTCGCGGCTCTGCACCGAGCGGCTCTTTTTCAGCTTCTGACCGCTGGTGCCGCTCGACACTGCAGCTGCCTCTCTGAAGCAGGGCTTGATCTTGTGCAGCCGTTCGATCATGGTCTTGTTGATGCGATGGGTCCAGTGGTCCGTGTGGTGTAAAATGCGGATCAGCTGCGTGGTGGCCTCCACCAGCACGGTGGCCATGGGGCTGCAGACCGGATCACCCGGGAGGAGGTCACGTGGTGTTCCTCTCATCTGCATGTCACAGATCTTTACCTGGAAATCAAACACAGAGTTTCACATGAGGAAAACCTGTAGGCCCAGGCCAATGGATTCTGATGGATTTCAGACTCTCTCACCTTTTCTCCTGGGTTGCTGCTGTAGAACATCACACAGGGATAAAGCTCTGTGGCATCCAAATCCTCAAAGGCCAACTTGGGCTCCTGTTAAATCAGAATTTATCATTCAATAATAATAAGAAGAACTTGAATTTATATAGCGTCTTTTATGGAGCCTACTGAAAGATCAGAATAACAATAAAATGAGCAAAATAAATAAAAAGTCAGTTCAGAGACCTGTGAGGGAAAAAACAAACTAAACAAAACAAGGAACTAAGTTTAAACTGTATATTTTATAAAGTAGGTAACGTTTAGGTGATGTGTTTTCTGATTGTTTGCTCTGGAGCTCTGGAAGCTCTGTCACTGAAAGTTCACATTCAGATACATGGTGGAAAGAACAGAGAGTGTCAGAAGACCTGAGGTTCTGGGAGGTCAGAGAAGATCCGAGAAGCACGGTGATGATTTGATGATTGTTTCATGGAAAGAATACCCAACGGCGGGTGGGGATGTGAATACGTTTGTGGCAGACTGTATACAGAACTGAGGGCTGGATCAGGACATTTGGACATGACTGTAAAACAGGTTTTAAATGTAATGCAGGGTTTCCCCCAGAAAAGAGGCTAAGCCTGGTGGTAGGGGGCCGATCGCCAGCTGATCGCGGCATCACCGGCCGACTGTTAGTAAAAAAAAAAAAGATTAAAGTTGACAGAAAGTTGAAAATATGGCTATTTATTATGTGATATTGTAAGATATTTGTGCCAAATATTTACACAACTACAGTTTTACAAAAAGGCACTATTGAAAAACAGACAGATGCTGTACTGTGCTTTGCTTTTTGTGGCACAGGCTGCATGTTGGATTACTACATTTAACAAAACAAAACATCTAATGCTGAATTTAATAGCATCATTTTACTGGTAAACAAGGATAATATTTTCACTAAGTACAAAACATGCTTACCATATTTGGTCTTGTAAAGCCACCTGCTGAATTTCAGCTCAACGCTCGTTCCATGTTTATTACTGTGGCTCTGACAACATGCTAACTCCAGGTAGCTGAAGGAGGCTCTGACAACATGCTAACTCCAGGTAGCTGAAGGAGGCTCTGACAACATGCTAACTCCAGGTAGCTGAAGGAGGCTCGGCCTCAGGGCTCATTAGAGTCCTGCAGGGCTCTGTGAACAGGGAGCTGACCTGAGCACGGTGGAGGCGTTTATACTTGGAGCTTACGTCGGAGCAGTATTCTCCAAAAAGACAGGGGGCAGTACGCTATGTAACCAGTGCCAAGTTATAAAAGGTACACGATGTGACACCGCGCAGGACCTTCACGCGGGGCGGGGACAGCGTGACTGTGTCATTGTTGGTGTGTGTACCCTCGCACAGTGAGGTAGATAAAGGTAGCGGTTTTAGGGTGCGGGTGGAAAAAAACGTGTAAAAAATGAGGTATTTATAATAAACAAGCGGAGCTTAGCCTGGCGGTCGAGTCAGCAAAGCCTGGGGGAAACCCTGTAATGTTATCCATGGTCTCTCACCTCTCCGTTTTTGCTGAAAGAGATGGTTCTCGCCTCCATGTCGAGGACGCAGGTGATGAAGTCTCCCTGAGTGAAGCTACTCAGCGTCAGAGTCTGCTCCCCATTGTGATACAGGTTTCCGCTGTACGCCCGGTACAGCCACATATCTGATGTGGTGCGGTGGTTAAAGTCATGCACAGGCCATCGAGAGACGCCCACACATGTGCCCTCATTACCTCGATTCTCCTTCACGATGTAAAACTGCAGGCAAAACAAATCCCAGCAGATTGGAGCTTTTTCTGTTTCTGATTTGAGTGTGTTGGGAGGATCCTGGTAAATACCTTCCACTGGTAGCATCCAGAGGAGATTCCAGTAGAGGCCAGGCCATAACCTTTTCCCCCGCTGCCGTGCGTCAGGCCTTGACCATTCTCCACCACACAGCACTGAGCCTTCTCTGGGTCAAAGGACACCTCCTGAATGGGAAGGTTCTCATCTTCCTCCTCTGCTTCTCCCTGTCCAAACAAACAAGCTATCAGCCTCTTCAATAAACAGGTCAAATTTGTAACAATGTTTGTGTGACAGCCTGCACACCTGCAGTTTGAGCTCCTGGGCTTTCTCTTTAATCTGGACGGTGTGTTTGGCTTGAGCAACAGGAGCTTCCCACATGCAGTCGGACAGCAGAGAGAAGAGACGCTCAACAACCTGAAGAATGAAAGAAAACAGTTTTCTTTTATTCACAGACAGGTTATCTTTTTACTAAAAGACAAACTGAGCAGTACCTGTGTCATTTGTTCATCTTCCATAGAGGCCTCGTAGGCGGGCAGGACTGCCTCCAGAACATGAAGGGCCAGAAGCCGGGTTCTCATGTTTCCCACCAAAGGGACCCCTACATGTACCACCAAGCAGGAGTCAATGTCTCAGCAGCATTTTGGAGTTTGAAAAAACGCAAACAGGACTTACCTGAGCAGCACTTCTGTGCAGCGATGTTGAGTAGAACTTCAGTCCATTTAGGGGAAGCCATCTTGGACTGAATTGCCTTGGAGGACACCACCCTCCTGAGAAAGACAAGGAAGTCTCCGAGGTGAAGCTCTGCAGTGTGCTGCTTACGGACCAAAGCTGAGAAACAAGGAAAACAAAAGACAACAGGTGATAAAAGTGGAACTTTCATCCACTGTACTTTATTGTTATTGTGCAGACAGGTTATTAAGCACCTTGAAAAAACACACTGAATGCTCTGTTGAACTAAAACAGTTTTACTGTGTTTATGTTGAATTAATTCATTTCAATTCAATTCAAAAATACTAAATGTTGATAATTTAAAGCAATGCTGTATGTTGTAGCTCATAATCCTGGTTTCATTAAAGAGTTGTTATAGATGCTGAAGGCTGTGGGCAGGAAGGGTCTCTTGTAGCGGTCTGTCCCAATGTATAGATCAATATTCATAATATTGTGAATATTTCCCCATTAAATTATTCAGATTTTATTATTCCACCAAATATTATGAGGCTTTCAGGGGAAAAACAAAAGAAAACATGGAATTAAAAAAAAATTATAAAAATGGAATTTGTGGCCAAAAACTTATTTCAAATACAGTAGAAGTGCAGTACATTGCTGATTTTATTTATTAGTGCTGATTACTTTATGGAGTGGTCTATATATAAATGAATACTTTGTCAGTTATTTCAAGACAAATTTCAACAGGAAAGTATGAAGTTTCACCTTCAAGGAAAATCATTTTCTTTAAGCGCAATAAATATTTCCAAACTCAATGAATAATGTTCAACAATCCTGATTACATTTTTTCCTCTCCATAATCGAACAGCTCTATCCCAAACTGCACTGTTATAATTAATCAACCAATCAAGTTTATTTGTATAGCACATTTCAGCACAAGGCAGTTCAAAGTGCTTCACATCATAAAAACAAAAATAAAAAGTCATAAAAACAACATACAATCACAAACTGAGATACCAGTACACATCCATTTATCATGGTTCAAAGGCAGCTCAAACAGGTGAGTTTTCAGCCTTGATTTAAAGGAATTTAGTGTTTCAGCTGTTTTGCAGTTTTCTGTGAGTTTGTTCCAGATTGATGGTGCATAGAAACTGAAAGCTGCTTCTCCTTGTTTGGTTCTGGTTCTGGGGATACAAAGTAGACCAGGAAGACAGCAGGAGGATGAGCTTAATTGGTTTATGATTTCTTCTAAGCTTTTATAGTTGAGTAGTTTAAATTTAGTCATTTTCCCTGCGTTTGTTATGTTTGGGCAAAGCATTGATATTGGATTTGGGGTGGATGTGCAGATTGACCCTCTAATTTTTAAAATTTTATCTGCAAAGTAGTTGGCAAATTCATTGCAGGCCCTGTTAGGGTGGAGTTCAGGTGGTACAGTCACAGGAGAGCCTGTGAGCCTATCAACAGTGGCAAACAAAACACGAGCATTGTTAATGTATTTGTTTATGATTTCCGCGAAGAACGTTTCCATTGCATGTTTTAGTGAGGAGTGATAGCTTCAGTCTTTCATTTGTAGATTTCATAATAAAGGTGAAGTCGAATTTCACGCCATTTACATTCAGCCGAACGGCAAAGGTTTCTTGCAGATCTAACTATTTGTGCATATCTCCACGGAGAGTTGTTCCTACCAGACATGACCTTTGCTTTATTGGAATCAATGATATCTGTAATTTTAGAATGGAAGTTTTCTACCAACTCATCTACAAGGTCACAGCAAAGAGGTGAGGTGGAAGAGTAGATTTGATTAAAAGTTTCTGCTGTGTTGTCTGTAAAAGAACGTTCTAAGTGAATCAATGGAAACTGAGAAATGATCAGTTACAGAGACCTTGGAAATATTCACACCATTACAGATAATCAAGTCAAGAGTATGTCCTTGATTGTGTGTTGCCTGTTTGACATGTTGAGTCAGACCAAAGTTTTCAAGTATATCACTCAGCTTTTTTGCACCTCTGTCTTCGGGCTTGTCAACATGGATGTTGAAATCTCTCACAATTATTAAACAGTCATAATCAATGCATATAACAGATAAAAGCTCACTAAAGTCAATGAAGAAATTTTCCCCATAATTTGGGGTTTTGTATAAAGTTAGTGTCAGAGCTCATCTATGGTCTTTTATCTCAAGTCCCAGATATTCAAGAGTCAAATTTCCCCAGAAAACCCTTTTTACAGTTAAGTAAATCAGGAAAAATGGTTGCAACCCCTCCCACTCTCTTACGTTTTCTATTCTCACTTAAAAACTTGTAGTTAATCATCAGTTGGAATACAGAGGAGAACTGGTTCTGATGCGCCTCAAATGATTATGCAGATCCAGATTTACTCAAGATTTTGAAACAGAAGTTAGGACTTTTGAACTCAGTTTCAAACCATCCAGTTTAGTCCTATGATTGGCGAATCACAACAACTGAATGCTTTAAGTTTCAACATAATTACTTAGACTGAGGGAGAAAATTAAAAACTTTACATAATTTAGTTTAAGGAGTTAGACAACAGTTCTCAACTGACTTTAAACATACCAAGTATATTAAATGCTTGAAAGGTTTTCAAAAGTTGAAGTTAATAAACAAACAATCTGTCACCTCTGAAGTCTTTCTTTTCAGAGTCAGGGGTGTTGTCCTGTTTGGTGTCTTCTTGATCTTTCCCAGCAGTCAGATGGCTCACTCCAGCCTGAGACAGCAGGTTCTTCAGCTGGCTGCAGAGGAGGTCCAACAGGGACTGGATCACTTTGGGACTCAGTTTGTCTGCATACGTCCTATCAGAAGAGGCACAGATGGTTGGTTTAATCTGTCCTGGTTCAGCTTATCAAAGTGTTCTGGTTTTTGAGTTACCCAGTGCTGATGGCCAGGATCTGTAGCAGGCGAGTAGAAGCCACCTTCAGGGCGGTGCTGAGCTGGGACACTCCAGGTTTTTGGAGCAGCTGGAGCGGCTGACCCAGCATAGTCTCTGTGCCACAGAGCTGAGACAGAACATTAAGAAGCCCACTAGAGATGGCCAGGGAAACATCTACAGGCTGGTACCGAACGCTCAACGCAAACACCGTCACCAGAAGGAGGCGCTGCTGAGCTTCTACAGAGGTGCAACAAATGACAAAGGACAGAAAAAAGACTTAGGAAGTTCAGATCAACTTGTCTGTAATCAATCATTTAATAAATTAATATAATTTTCAATTCAACTTTTTTTATCTAGGTTTCTTAGGGTTCTTCTTATCAAATTAATGTGATGCATTTTTGTCAAATTTCAAACAAGCCATTAGGCAGCAGAAGCCAGTTTATCTCTTGTGCCGGTCACAAGCCTGGGTAAAGGGCAAGGGCTGTATCAGGAAGGGCATCCAGCGTAAAATATTTAGTCAACTACACACATGCGAGTTTGTTCAAATGACACCATACCAAATCAGTCGAGACCTAGGTTAGCACTGAACCACCACCAGTGCTGCAAGGTGTCAGCAGAAATTGTGCTACTGACAGTCGAGGAGGGAAACATGCCAGGAGACAGAGGGAGAAGAGGAAAGTCAAGACTCTAAACAGAAGGACAATGACAGGCAAAGGTGGAGAGCTGGCTGACATGATGCAGAGGAGGAAGGTAGATGTATGATGTGTACAAGAGACAAAGTAGAAGGGCAGCAAGGCTCGCAGCATTGGAGCAGGGTTTAAGCTGTTTTACCATGGTGTGGATAGGAAGAGAAATGGTCCTAAAGGAGGAGTTAGCAAGGAATGTAATCTTCCTCTGGAAGTTATCCAGAGGAAGAGGTTAGCCAGGAAGAAATGGGACAGTGAGAGGACTGAAGAGACGAGACAGGAATATAGGAAGATGCAACAGGACAAAGAGGGAGGTAGCAAAGGCAAAAGAGAAGGTGTATGATGAGTTATACAAGAAGCTGGACACTAAGGAGGGACAGAAGGACTTGTATCAACTGGTAAGACAGAGAGACCAGGCTGGAAAGGATGTGCAGCAGGTTAGGTTTGTTAAAGATAGAAACAGTAATGTTCTAACAAGAGAGGAGAAAGTGATGGGAAGGTGCAAGGAGAACTGTGAGGACCTGATGAATGAAGAGAATGAAAGGGAAACAAGAGTAGAGGTCATAGAAACTGTGGAAAGGTTAGTGAGGATGAAGCTTAGAAAGCTTTGAAGAGGATGACGTTCAAGGTCACAGGTAACCCCTTTGTTAAACACTGTCTGTGCTCTTACATGTGACCCTTTTGTCACCTCTGCCATGAACTTGTGTTTTCAATTGTGCCCATTAGTTAGTTTGTCTGTCTGTTAGCAAGATCACCTAAAAACTAATTAACAGATTTGACTGAAATCTACAGGAAATGGTTAGATTGTCACAAAAAACAATGAATTACATTTTGGTGGTAATCCAGATCACATTATTTTTATATCAGCCTGTGGCTTTGGCAAAGGTTTGCCCTCTCTGAGTGCTTCTAGTTGACCTTCATGCAACCCTTAAATGATCCTTCAGTTTAACCCTCCTGTGGCCTTTGGGTCAAATGGACTCAAAGTTACAAGGGCTTCTCTTCCTCTCTTCAGTTATGAGGGCTTCAGGAGGTTTAACACAACATATAAATAGAAACCAAATTAACCCACAGAAAATTGCAGTTTAATACTCAGACCCTGAACATTTCCACCGTGGATAGCTGGTAAAGACCAGAAATAATCTCGTAGCAAGTTACACATTTAAATGGCTGACGTAACATTTTTGCAGTTATACTTCAGTCGGCACTTTGGTCAGATATGAGATCCATAAACACTAAACTTCATTATATATATATATATATATATATGTTTTTTCATTTCTTTAAATTTTTAGAAGCAAAAGTTAAGATAAAAAATTTTTGGATTGTTTGTTTTCAGCTTTTGTCCATAGAAAAAAAATATGTAAAAGTTTGGTGAAACCTATTTAGCGTATTGCTTTCTAAAATTAAATACATTACTGTTATATATATATATATATATATATATATATATAGCTAAAATCAGAGGTTTACATAGACCAGATAAAAGAGACATGCTTTTTTTTCCACACTGTCTCATCTGAAATCAGAATAAACCCTTCCCATTAACATAGTGACCCTAGGTTTGCTCTTTAAATAAACTGGTAATGGGAACAGGTAGGGTTACCTATGTGGTGCTTGTTGGCCTGCAGCGCTCTCTCCAGTGTGACTGATAGCTGCTGATAGATTTTATGAACAGCTGTCTGGATCTCCATCTGCAGGCTCCTCTTGGCAGCTTTAATCCCATCCTGCAAAGCAAACATCAGTCAAAGTCAGGGTACTTAACTTCCAGCCAGTCAGGCTTCATCAGCAGGAATCTTTTTGTTACCAGGGTAACACCAGTTTTCTGAAAACTGAGTGAGGTATCTCACTACGGGAAGCACCTTCAGGCCTGACGATGCAAGCAGGGTAGTGTGGTGAGATACCTCACTTAGATTTTAGAGAACTGAGGTAACCAAAAATTCTCTGTCAGACCTCGCTTGGTATCTCATTATGGGACATATAGCCAATTCCCAGATTGCATGCTCCGATATACCCATGAAAAGGATAGACATACGTAGATGTGGAATGAGCTCTTACGCAGTCCGAAGACTGTAGCCCCTGGCACACATAGGCCTCCCTGATCACCTGAACAATCCAGCACAAAAGCCTCTGGCTGGATAGAGACTTCTCTTTTTGGCAAGGAGCCCAGTGCACCAAAACTTGGTTATGTCTATGAAAATTCTTAGTTATATCTAAGTAAGTATAATTGGGCAAGCACTAGACACAACAAATTCAATCGCCTTTCATTCTCTCAGCAAATGGTAGAGAATGAGATGCTCCAGTGAACTTTAGGCACAATAGCAAGATTAAGGAGCAGCACCACCTTCCTGCCAACCAAGTCCCTGCACACCAGCAGCAACCACAACTGTCGCAAAGGAGACTCACCAGCTCTGCCATCCATGGCTAGATGGCCTAACATGGAGCTATAATGATACCTGACAACTGCTGTTCCCTCACTCTGTTCAGAACTGATGTAATCAAGCTGAAAGGTGGGACTGCATATAAAAGTGTGTCAATCTGTCCACTCCTAATTGTGAATCCTCATTTATAATTTTAAAGAACAGAGGGCACTGTGCATTTTTGTGCAATGTGAAGAGATCTATGGATGCACAGCCAAATTTCTCACTCCTGGTGGACATCTTTGAGGTGGAGTCTCCACTCCCTATGAAGTACATTCCCCCTAAAGAGCAAATCCGTTCCACTGATCAGCACATCAGGGGATGTCCAACGAATGTAATGATAGCAGGGCGCATTGCTTTACATTATCAGGCTGTGCGCCAGTCTGTGCAGTGTCATGGAGTGGGGGCTCCCCTGATGGTTTATATATGCTGCCACTGTTGTATTGTCTATTCTGACCAAAAAAGCATTTGAGAGTGAAGAAAACTGCCAGTATTCCAGATAATTGATATGAACATGATGGAGCATCACCGAGGCCCCCTCAAAAATGGCTCCCCTTTTGTTGGTCACTCAATGGCTAGTGGGGATGTGGCCTGTTTTCACACCTCATGAAGTGCCGGAGAGGGCTGAGCCCTGTCACTAATGGAGCTGCGCAGCCACAACTAGGCAGAAGGGAAAATGGCATCCTCACTGTCATCCTCCTCCTTCACTGTGAGGAGATTAGTGTCTACCTTATCCTCATCCTTGTAGCCACTCTTGTCTTCAGAGTAGAGAAGCTGACCATACAGTGAGGGAAACTCCCCCGGAACACACCTGAAGCGTCTGTATCACTACCCCACTTATCGCCAGGTTTCGCCCCAGTCTTGGAGAAACAGAGGTCAACTACTGAAGCTGCCGAAACCCTCAGGCGGTGTTGTAAAATCTGTTGCAGTGGTCACATGAGACGGGGTCTGCCAGTGCCTCCTGGGCAAGCTTTACTCCCATGGATACGATACAGAGGGGATGGGGAGCTTTCCCTGAGATGGTGAGTCTGTAAGAGGCTGGGCAAAAATGGGACACAGCATCTGTAGCCTTACTGCCAACTGCTTTCCCTGACAGGCGCAAGCAGTAGCCATTTAGCTAGCACACACCTTGACAGCTAGCAGCAGCAAAAACACCAGATGATGGATCTGAAACTTAAAAAAACAAAGAAAAAAAAGAGGTCTACCACAATGCAAAAACAGAACACCACTTCACTTTTTTTCTTAAGTAATAATGTAACAACAGGTTCACAAGCCGGAAACCCATGTTCAGGGCTAATGTTGATGGCTGAGTCAACAATAATCCAAGCTAAGACAATTGAGGAGCTATTCTGATCTTCACATGGAAGAAAGCCAGGAAAGGGGCGCTTATAAAGGGGGATAGCACCCCCGTGCCAAGCACATAATGGGTCTGTCAGTGACAGACTTGGTGGTAATGGAGCTTCTATGACTGGTCACACATTAAGATACTGAGAGTGGTTTGAAAGAGAACCTCGTCATCACCTGATAGTGATGAAGCTGCACACTCTCGCTTTTCAGGCCTCCGGTACCGACTGTGCCGAGGCCAAAACAGCCGGCCAAGAACTGCAGTCTGACAGAGGTGAGCAGGGACGAGGACTGGAAGGTGCCGCTTGATCGGTCTGTGTTTCCAGGCTGGCTGCCCTTCTCTTCCATACTGGAGATCAACACCACAATCTGATGGAGCGCTTCCAACCGCAGCTGGAGAGACAAAACACATCCACATGGTCATCAGAACAGTGCTTTTTTATCTTTTCATCAACAACCTTTTTTCTGAACAAAAGCAACAAAACAACCAAAGAAAAACCTAAAGAATGAAGACTAGTGACATTTTTCTTGACATATATAAATTAGACAAAAATGTCTGACTGATGAGATCCATCCAGATCTAAATTTTGTTGTGTGGAAAGGTGGGACAAGTTGGGAAGATATCCAATCAGAACGGATCACTGGGCAGAGGAGGAACACTGAAACACTGGAAACACCAGTCAGATTTAAATGTGGCTGTGATGAACTGACTGGCTGTGAGGGTGGCACAGTGGCACAGTGGTTAGAGCTGTTGCCTCCCAGCAAGAAGGTTGCAGGATCGCCTACCGGCCTGGGGCCTTTCTGGGTGGAGTTTGCATGTTCTCCCTGTGCACACGTGGGTTTACTCCAGGTACCAAAAACATTTACTCCCACAGGAAAAACATGCATGTTAGGTTAATTGACGACTCTAAAATTGTCCCTAGGTGTGAATGGTTGTTTGTCTCTATGTGGCCCTGCGATGGACTTGTGACCTGTCCAGGGTGTCCCCCGCCTCTCGCACAGTGACTGCTGGGGACAGACACCAGCTCCCCGCTCCCCGCGACGAGAAGTGGGTAAAGAAAATGGATGGATGAACTGGCTGTAGAAATGTGCACACACCTGGGGAGTCACTATGGAACAAGATTTCCAGCTTCTTGAGCCAAAAGTCAGAGTTTTTAGTGTCAGAGGATCTGTTTGAGCACGGCTGGATCACCACTGCAACAGTGTCAGTCAGGAGTACAACCTGTTCATTGATTCTGTTCTTAATAATATCCCTGACTGCAACAACATTTATATTTCTGTGCAACTCAACTTCATAAGATTATATATTAAGTTTATAATGTAGAAATGGGCAGTGTGTTTTTCACACTTTGTTTGGATTTGTTCAGACATCCATTAAACAGTTAATAGCCTGTTAGTTTGATTTCATTACTGTGCATCAAAATATTTCCTAAATAACAGAATAGATTTGATTAATTTGCATATTATGGGACAGAGCTAAATTAACCTTTTCATTGTGGAGTTCAAAGTTTTCTGTGTCAAACTAAAAAACAGCAGAAGATGAGGGAAACAAGCACCCTCAGAAAACAGGAGGGGAGGTTTTTAACCTTTGTTTGCCTCGTAAACCTCGCCAAGCTCCCCCACAGGGAGCAAGGTCCGGCTTTGCAGCTGCAGCAGTGAGACAGCGGCAGGGTGGTGCTCGGGCTCCAAGAAAACCTGCCACACACACCCCCCCCAGCTGAATAAAACTGTCCATGGGGTAAGCATTCATTTGCAGTGGCTGCTGTAAAAAATCGTCCAGTATACCCTGTGGAAGGGAAAAACAAGTGGGCAACCTAGCCCCCGCTTGTTGCCCACAACTTCCTCTTCAAAAGAGAGGGTTTTCAGACAGCAAACCTCTCTGCCCAGTGTTTGGATTCTCCTGTGGTTCCCTGTTCACCAGGAATCCTGTTATACTCTCCCTCCCATGTTCAGAGAGAGGAACTCTTGGGGCAGACAACACTGTGTCACCCCACAGCACCTTGTCAGTGTCACCAAGCACTCACCAGTTCCCCACCACACACATGCACATCCTAGAGGAGGAAACTGCATCCCTGTTAGACAAACAGGCGATCAGAGTCTTGTCAGGGCTTCTACTCACGCTATTTTCTCATTCCAAAAAAAGACGGAGTATCGTTATGGCCCATTCTGGATGAAGCCTTCTTTATGGAGAATGGAAGCTGCACCTTCAAGTGTTAGGACAGATCTTGCAGAAATACAAACGGGCTGCTGTAGATCTCTTTGCCTCATGGTAAAACGCTCATTGCCCGCTGTTTTTCTCCCTGTCAGACCCAAGTGCGTCACTAGGCATGGACGCACTGGCGCACTCATAGCAGAATGTGTTGCTCTATGCGTTCCCACCTCTCAGCCTGATATCCCCACTCTGGTCAGAGTGAGGGAACAAGGCCTGTTCTTGATTTTGGTGGCCCCATGTTGGCCATCGAAGCCCTGGGTGGCAGAGATAATCCAAGCTCTGTCAGCGAATCCATGGCCCCTCCCCATTTGCAGGGACCTTCTGTCTCAAGCTCAGGGGGAGATCTATCATCCACACCCAGATCATCTGGCCTGTGAAGGGTGTAATTTAAAGGTAGCAGGTCTCCTGCCGGAGGTCATTGACACCATCCAGAATGCAAGGGCTTCTTCAACTCGCTATCTTTACAGCTATAAATGGTGGGTTTTTGAGGACTGGTGTGAGGAGAGACAGGCTGTTCCTTTTCAGTGTTCGGTGGGGGACGTTCTCTGCTTTCTGCAGAGTTTGTTGGAGAAGGGTAAGGCTGCCTCAACTATAAAGGTTTATCTAGCTGCAATCTCAGCCTGTCATGTGGGTTATTAACCTGTGGGGCAAGACCCCTTTGTAGGCCGTTTCATGAGGGGGGCGTCTTTCATTAAAAACTGCACTGATCTTAACCTTGACCACAGCTAGGAGAGTAAGTGAGTTACACTTGTTATCTGTCAGTCCCACTTGTCTGCAGTGGGTGCCTGGACTCTCCAGGGTGTGCTTGAGACCTAACCAGGCTTTTGTGCCCAAGGTGATGGAAGCATCATACAAGTGTTCAATGGTAGAACTGCTGGCGTTCCATCCACCACCATTCTCTTCATCAGAAGTAGAGAAGCTTAATTGCTTATGTCCAGTGAGAACTTTAAGAGTTTATGTGGACAGGACAGCCAGCTTTAGAAGAGCTGACCATCTTTTTGTGTCTTGGGCCCCTTCTCATAAGGGCAAGCCTGTCTCTCGGCAGAGGTTAGTGCACTGGATTGTGGAAGCTATATCTCTGGCATATAGGTGTTCAGGGTCAGAGCCTCCTAAAGGAGTGAGGGGCCATTCTACCAGGATCGTGGCCACCTCTTGGGCTTTGTTCCAGGGTGTGTCAGTTCAGGACATCTGTGCTGCAGCCAGCTGGGCTACACCACACACATTTGTGAGGTTTTACAGGCTGGATGTGGCTTGATCTTACTAGCGCACACAGTACTTGGGGTTGGCATGTCAGAGTCTGCCTGATGCCTGTATGGCAATGGCTGCTTAGAATGGCTTCAGGGTCTACGTGCAATCCGGGAGTTGGCCATATCTCCCATAGTGAAACACCGAGCGAAGTTAGAAAAAAAACATTGGGTTACTTTACGTAATCCCTGGTTCTTTGATAACAGAGTGAGGTGTTTCACAAACACATCCCATCTTGCATGGGCACAGAAAGACACCTGCCTAGAATGAGTTGAGAGGGGTAGATTGACTGTGTTGTTGTATGGTGGGTGGAGCCATGGACACGGACTGTCACAGACAGACGGGATGTCATTGGAGCTTCTGTAGTTGGTCACGCTAAGGCGATTCCCATAGTGAAACACCACACTCTGCTATCAAAGAACCAGGGACCAAACGCTTTAACAGAACTTTTCTGAATTGGTTTACAAGTGTACAAGATAGGAGAAGAGCCTTGTGTCTGTTGCTGAGGAGAACTGGATAACTGTCATAGTTTACTTTCACCTCAGAGTCTAGAGAGGACACAACAGCCACCTCACCTCTGCTCTGCTCTGCTGCTGCTCCATAGCCAGGATAGTAGCCTGTGGGCTGGTGGACATGCCCTCCTCTGGTTCCTTGAAGGCTGGTGCCAGGCCCACGTCGCCACTGATGAAGCTGACCATGTTGTCAATGAGAGCGTGGATTCCAAGAGAGTGGTTCAGGTCCAGGTCTGACTCTTCATAGGAGTGAGCTGAGCTGTACCTGCGCTGGTGACTGAGTCTGGACCTGAACCAGGACTCGGCCAGAGAGTCAGGGGAGCTGTGAAGTATGCCTGAAGAAGAAGAGGAAGAATAGAAGAACCTTTCAGATGTGGATATGCACAGGACTGTCTGATGGATGGACGGAGTTGATTTTAAAAAGCCAATAGTTGGTTCTTCCAATGAAACAATGCTGATTTCCCATGCAGCCATTATTACGGTCTGGAAGCACAGAGACTCCAACGCCTACTGCTGACAGGTTTACCTGCAGTTCTGTTCAAAACTCCCGCTCAAGCCCTCAGTTCTTTACCTTTTCTTCCAAGCTAGAAAGCCTAGAATTCTTATAAAAAGGTTCTGAGTGACATTTAATGGGTTCTTACACATTTATCCAATGTTAAATTTCATACTCAAGTTTTGTTCAACATTGGACTGACCAGTAGTCATAACCATAAACCTTGAGTGGATCAGACAAATCCACAAATAGTTCAAACTTATTCACCTAGTTCTTGTTTTTAAAAATACTTAAGGTGTATGTTGCATAATCCCTGAACCCTGGGGGAAAAACTGATCTGAATAAATCATTAAAAGATAAGGCTATAATGTCATCCATGCCTGTGATGAGTAGATCAGAACTTTAGATTTTAATTGTACACACACACACACACCTATTAGGGCAAACTTGCCATCTTTAAAGGTTGTAGGGTTGTAAACTGAACTGTCTTACCGCACCATGAATCTGCTACCTATAGTAACATTACACAAGGTGTTGACATAGTGCACTGTGGATTTTTACCAGCAGCTTACATTTGCTGTATTTACCTAAAACTGGCCTACAGTTTTTGCATTGTCATTGATTTAAACAGTTGAATGTTTAGTTGAAATAAAAGAAAGCTTTCTATTCACAGTATATTTACATTAATTTCATCAATTAGTAGTTTGATTCATATTATTCAAAATATTAAATATTATTCCAAAATATTTTGCAATGCAAGGCACAATCTCCCTAATGCACAATAATTATGATATCTCTTTCCATGACTTCTTGGCCATTTGACTGTCTGTAAAGGTTTGCTGGAACAGTTATAAAGACAGCTGTATTTCCTAAGAGCCTTAGCAGGCTGCTTCAGAGAGGAGCAGCTGAAGCAACATGACAACATAAACATGCCCACCACAAAGTTCTGACCAATCACACAATAGTTGACACATATCCCTGGGAGAAAAAGTTCTGCCCAGACGTTGTGTTGAGAAGCTCCTAGAGGAATAAAATTATGTGATTTTCACCAAACATCCATATGAGCAAGAGCAGATTGTTTCCACTTTACACAAAGTCTGAATCCACCTTAATGTTCTGACCAAAAGCCACTGGGGACCAAGCACCGCTAAGGGTCAGAGCCTAGAACCCCCCCTGATCATGATTGGCTGAAATCAGCCTATATTTACTGTATTATTACCTGAAGAAGAGAAATGCAATTCAACCCGTGTAAAAAGAAAAAAAGCACAAAGACATCTGTCCATAATATTAGGCACCTTAACAGGTAATGTTTGATATCATTTTATGATGGCATTTGAGACTTCGGTTTAATCTTCACTGATGCTGATTTTTCTGCTTGAGATAATCCTGTTTTCTTTCTAAAAACTCCAGGCTTACCACTGTTATTGGGATGTAATGTTGTAAGATTACAGTAAAATCGTTACTCATGTCGGTGGAAATGACACCCAGTTCCGACGATCGGAGGTAACTAACTTTATTGTTGCTTATGTGTGTAACTTTGTAAAAAAACAATGTCAGACTCCTGTGCCCAATCTGATCTCTCTCCTCTAAGTCTTTGTTATTTAATGATTTGATAACTGATCATCATATTGATTTATTTTGTATTACAGAAACCTGGCTACAACAGGAGGATGTTGTCAGTATAAATGAATCCACTCCTGCTACTTATCTACATTTTCATGTTCCTAGAAAAACAGGCTGAGCTAGACGAGTAGCTGCTATTTTTTAGTCAGTCGTTCACCCTAAGTCAGTCTCATCCAAAATGGAAAACAGAAAAAACTCCTTTACTTGTTGTTATATATCATCCACCAGACCATTATTCTCAGTTTTTATTTTTTAATCTGACTTATTATTGAATACTAATAAAGTCATAATAGTGGGGGATTTTAATATTCATTTAGAAGTTAAAAGTGATAGCTTTTAATAATCTAGTAGTCAATTAGTTTTACCTAAAATGTCCACAAACCTACTCATTCTCTTGATCTGGTTCTGACATATGGCATTCAGAGTAAGCACTTAATAATACATCCTCACAATCCTGTTCTGTTTGACCATTTTTAATAACCTCTGAGTTTACACTGACTGATTACACAGCCACTGAGAGTAAATTTCATTGTAATAGATGTTTGTCAGAGAAAGCTGTAGCCAAATTTAAAGAAGCTCTTCCAATATTATTCTCCTGTCTTGCAGAATACAACAGAAAGTAGCAACTTAGATGATCATGTTTTTATAAATATTCCAATTTCAATTAAAAAAATGACTTGATAAAATTGCTCCTCTGAAAAAGAAAGTGATCAGTCAGAGGAAGCTGGCTCCGAGTTATTTACTGTAACTCAGTGGTCAGAGCAGTCATCCTCCAATGAGACAGTTGGAGGTTCCAAGTGAGATGACACATCAAAGTGTCCTTGGGCAAGACACCGAACCCCCCGATGCCTCTTTCATCCTCTCAGCTGAAGTTCTCAGGTACACCATATTTCTAACAGCAGGATATCCCCAATATCCCATCTGTCTTTTTTTTCTTATTGTTTTTCAACAAGTCAACATTAACATGCAAGGAAATTAATTTAATTAATTAATAATTCAATTTATTCACCCCATTAAAGCACAGCAAAGTGTCAAACATGTAATGCTGTTTAAATCTGCATGCATTAACAGTTCTTAAACAGTAATTCAAAAACAGGCTAAAACATTCAACTCAAGGCTTGATGAGGTAAACTTGACTGTGGCCATCTTTGTTATACAACTAATGTGGGAAATACTCTGCTTGTTTGAGCCATGTTTATAATATGGATTTTATAAAATGCATTGAGTAATAAAGTCTGAGAACATAAATGATTGTCTGTTTCATTTGTTCCATACTTACCTTGAAGTGTAAAATACTAAAGCCAAATTCCAGACTTTTCTGTATTTTCCAAGACCATGTAGCAACCCTTTACTCAGGTTTTCTGAATTCATTTATTGGAAGTAAAAGTGAAATAATGAGGGCTGACGGAATCTTTGTAGTTTGTTTTTGCGATTCAACACATTTTATTAAAAGCTTAACCTAAAGGGTGCTGTCTTGAGAGATGAATGGGGGGTGGGGCAGAGATATGAACATACGAAGGAAGAAACATGCCATCGTTTACTTGCTTGGAGTTCCTCTTGTGTTTGGGGCTTAACTGCCCCAAAAGAAGCAAATAAACTTTCCACAGAGGAATAAAGGGACAGAGAGACAAAAGTAACACATGAACGATGACGACCATCTCGGATCGGCTGTGTTATCCTAACTGTTTCTGTACAATGATTACCTCTCTTCTTCTGAGAGAATGCCAAGTCCAAGTCAATGTTTCTCCGTCCACTCTGAAACAGAGACCAAAGGAAGACGCAGCTTTTAAATCCCAAACCATTACAAACTGAAAAGAGTTGTTGGAGGATAGAGCATGTGTTTGGTTTACCAGGTTATAGCTCTCTTCGTCTGACTCAGGTTGAGAAAGATCAGACTCGCTCCTGGACTTCATCAGTCGGTAACTTGGGCTGCTCTGCACCGAGCGGCTCTCTGCACTCAGACTTTCACTCCTAGAAACACAAAGAACACACAACACACCCAACCAGCCCTCTCATCAATATGACAACACTTAAAGCAGACAGAACAATTCTTAATGAGACCTAAATACAAACTGAGAGAAGCTGTTGGATAAAATACCTGCACCTCAACAGATTCTCCTCAAGTTCTTCATGAAGACACATAAACTCAACACTGATATTCACACTGCGTTAGGTGAAATTCCCACAGATGAGACGTGTTATACTGTAACTTCTCAAAGATCAGTCCATAATTTAAGTTCAGCTCACACAACAAATAAAGGTAACTAAGTGTGGCTGAACCAGAAATTTGAAAATATAAGGGGCCTTTTGTTTAAGTTTTTGCATTAATATAAAAACCAGAATTTGCCACCAAGTTCCACAGGGCTCTGTGTTTAGATTGAAACCTTCGTGTTTAATGAAATCCCACCCCCTTCTCCCCCTTCATACGCAGCAGTTCTTATTTCATGCAGAGTAATTATTGCTTTGTACCCGTTGGATGACATTTAGTACTAATAAGATACAAAACTATTGTCCCTTTTCACCCATGCACTTCTCAGATGCACACAGCCCTAAATTAAAAGCAGGACATTTAGTATATTAAATCATCCATGTTGAAACGTGTGATCTCTCAGTCAAAATGTATAAAATACCTGCCTCAGGCTCAGGTTTGGAGAAGAATTAGGAACCAGATTCAAAGACATCATGTTTTAGGATTTGTATCTATGAAGCATCTTTTTCCACTTGATCCCAGTGATCAAAGAGATAATGCTGCTTATTGTTGAACAGCACTGGGGCTGCAGTAACCAATCACCAGCCCTGGTATCAGGCAGAACCTGCTGCTGATAGAAGCATGCTGGATTCTTGTCTCTGACCTGGTCATGAAGCTCAGACCCTCCTGTGTTCCTGCTGCTGACTGAGCTGAGCTGTCCTCCTGGTACTGTTTGGTCATCTCACACAGCACCGGGCTGACTCCCAGCAGCAGCAGGGCACAGCGGTGGATGACAGAGTTGCAGGCTGCTGTGTACAGATCTTGACCCTCTGTGGGACCTGAGCTGCCCCGTCTCCCTTCCTGAGACAGAACGGGCTCCTCCTCTCCTCCTCCTCCACCACCGTTTCGAGATGCTGATCCTGAGCCCAGACCGGTGCTGCTGCTAGCCCGCTCTTGGTCCCGACTCCGAGCCACCTCACGTGCTGAGAGAAAACATTGAAAGATTTCTGTGTTGTGCATTGAGCGCACACACACAAACAAACAAACAAACAAGATGCAGGGTTAGAGAACAAGCAGCAGCCACTCAGCCAGGTTTACTACAGAGGAAAGCAAATCAAACACATCAGAAAAATGTAGTGCATATAATTACTGTTCCCTGAAGGAGAGGAACAAGCTACTACACATACCACTCCCCTGTGTGTCCTGACTGAAGACTCCAATAACAACTTTAACCAGCCCTGGCTGCACTATATCCAGCATTACCATAAATTCAACAAGCCCTGCTGTGCATGGGGGCAGCCATGTGGTGCACCGGGTTTCTCTCCTTTAGGGAACAGTAGTTATATGCAGATTATGTTCCCATTTACCATACAGAATGTGTTGTACTGAGTTAATTGATCAAAAGGGAACTGAAACACAAATGTCCAAGTTCTTATCTTCAAGTGTCACAGAAGGGCTGCAAGAGATCCCACAGCTTTACTTCAGTTTCAGGTGGCATGCTAAAAGCCTTTTATTAATACCTGCCACCATGACAGGCGGCTGAGCATGGAACTGCCTGGATTTATGTGTGAATGCTTGTTTGTCTGTTGTGGGATCTAAATATCTCATGAACCACTGTACAGATTTTAATGAAATTTTCAGTCAGGCATGGGCCAATTACCAGTTTCAAGTTACACTAAAGTGTTAAAACCACAATATTTTTTAATCATACCGTCCCTTTGGTTTAAATGCCTTTTAATAAAATGCCTGAGAGAAAGTTTTTCTTTTTGCTTTTTCGTTCCCCCTTTTTCTGGTCTCACAGAGCTCCTTCTCTCCTACCTGTTGCTATGAGATGTCATTCAGTTTGAGGTATCCAAGGTGGGAATTTCTCTACACTTCTACGCTTGTTAAAAAAACAACATTGTTTAATTGTTGGTTGTACATTTTATCAGCAAATAATCCAGTCAGTCATGACTTGTCTACCAGAAGAAAACCAACCATCTCTCTTTTCAAGGTACCTTTGTTTTGAAACTAATGTTTGCAACAAGCTCCATGAGTCAGCATGTTAGAAGATGGAATATATACATTACAGCTACGGCAGGCTCACAGGCTAATCAGCAGCTAAGTGATGACTAACATCAGCTTGTCAAGCTCTCAGCAGACAAATAGTAATATAAGTACAATTACTTTGGAAATAAAGCTAAATAAAACAGTCTGTTGACTTTGGTGTTTCAGCTGACACGATATTAAATTCAGTTACATTTCAATTCTTGTGATCAAACTCAAATTTAATCTTTGATCTTAAATATAAAAATATATAAATTAAAAAGCTGATCACAAAGTTAGTCACCTTGATTCAAGATGGCTGCCACAGCTAATTGTCCTCAGCAAACCGCAAGAAATTGCTAAAACTCGGTCCATTTTACAAAGACCGAGCTAAACTCTGCTGTGGTAGTAGTTGAGTCACTCCTAATTTCTGAGGGTTTCCATAAAATCCAGCCAGGGGATCAACAGATATTTTGCTAACAGCCAGCAAACACACAAACAGACAGGAAATTACATGATCACCCATCTTTCATGGAGATGGGAAAGCATGAAGTGTGGATCATTCCTGCAGTAAAAACAGACTGAAGCATGTACACACACCTTCAGGCAGATGTACTTACTTCCAGCCGTCATTACTTCGTGTTCTCGGTCTTCCTCTTCATCATCTTGCTCCTGGTGACCATCTTCTCTCTCACGATCAGCTCTCTCTTCCAGCTCTGCTTCCTCATCGATGGTGCGAGTGAATGAGTGCTCCTGAGGGTCCATATCCAGAGAGTCTTGATTGTCTGAAATCTGCCAAAGTCAAATGGGACATCTGAGTTTTAGATTGAGTTCAAAAGTAGCCAAACTGGGACTTCCGGGTGAGCAAGCAAGATGGCGACAGCTTAACCAGGTGGCTCCCCGACAATTTTTTAAAAAAGCAGAAATTACCTACAAATGCGGGATGTAAAATAAACATAAAAGTGAGCCGGAATGCCCAAATCCAAATCAAGGAGCACTTTGGTGTCCCGAAAATCAACGGTAAGAGAAGAA
>NC_051444.1:34766209-34777857 GCF_001649575.2 Kryptolebias marmoratus
GAAAAGGGAACATTTATAACAGGAGCTGGGATAATCTCCTGAAGAGGTATGCTATAGACTAATTTAACATACTGATTAGAAGATTGTATAAGACTGTTCCACTTTCTGTGAACAAATGTGATGCATACTTTTAATGCTGTTCCTCAATAAAAACTTGAATTAAAAAAAAAAAAAAAGTAGCCAAACTGTGTGTTCGGACCATTGGTAAGTCTTCAATCCAGACAAATGTGGACTGTTTTATTATTGCAAGAAAACGGGGGGAATGTGGTCGGGTGTAGAAACTAAAAAACAAGTCCTGTCTTGATATAGTTGTGAATAAGCACTTGGTGATAGAAGGTGAGAAGGACTTTGTTTTGGTGCCAAGATGCAGCCGAAACAGTCGGCAGGTGAAAAGGAAGGCCAGGTTTGCATTTAAATGATGTGACACATGCTTTCGGCGACCACACAGTCGCAGGATTTAAATGCCAAAACAACAAAGTTCCGTAGAAGAACAAGTGTTTTCTTTTCCTCTAGCAAGTGTCCAAAGTGTGGCGACAGAGTGCATTTCTTAAAAAACAAACAAACAAACAAACAATGGGTGTCAGCTGCATTTTGGAGCAGGCAGAAGAAAAATGTCAACAGTTGTGAATTTATTTGAAATATTTTGTTAAATTAAAAATGCCCTTGGGCACAATCGGCATGTCTAAAATGTCCCCTTTTTCTCTGTCTGACAGGTTGGTCAGATTGAACCATCTTGCTCTTTTCTGCAACACCATCATCCCCTTGGATTACCCTGTGGCCTCAACTGTGCAGTGCTGCACACATAGGCAGATGTCTGTGATCACAGTTGTCTCAGGGCTGGGCATCGTCACCATGTCTTCGCACAGTTAGCTGGGAATGTGGACAGCATGGAGGAAACACTGAGCGCTTTAATAGCAACAGCTGTTGCTCTGTAGACTCACTCAGTCAAGGTGGACGGGAGGCGGTCAGCCTTTGATGGCAGTGTGGGGGTTCTGGAAGTCACAGGTGGGCTGCAACTAGTGGCTCCATGAGATGGCATGTGGTGCATACAGACCATGCATGCATTCAAAGTCCAGAGATGTAGCTCCTTGTATTTGAGTCTTACCACTGATTGGGGGGTCCTTCCAGGAAACAGCAACTTTGTCCAGCAGCTCAGGCAAGACAGGGAGTAGCTGCTTTGCTGTTTGGTCCATCCGTCTCCATTACTACTGCAGGCCAGGGGATGTTGAGCTTGGAGGCAGCACATTTGAACAATGTCTGCATGTTCATGCTTACGGCAGGAGAGGCTGTAGCCCTCTTCTCCTCATCCTGGGGGATCAACAAAGTGCCAGGCTGTGCAGCCTGAGCATTTAGGATGAAGATTTCATCATCCTCAGACACAAGGAACTCCAGGATTTCCTCATCATCCTTCTTGTAGTCCAGATCCACAACATCCTTGACAGGTATGGTTGTTGCGGCTAAGTCCAGCTAGCTGTAGCACATAGCTCAGCCGTCACGCCTTGGTCCAACACCTTTGTCCCATTCCAGACGAACCTCCGAGTTGCAACCTCCCTTGACGTGAGGGGGAGAAGAATCTATTTCGATCACTGGTTTGCAAAAATAATCCATGCCGACTGATGTGAAGAACAGGGAATAAGAAACAGTAATAGCAAAAAGTGACAACAGTAGACAGGGGCTCCAGTCTATGGTGAAGGCGGAAACAACAGCAGCTAGCGCGCGTCATCAGAAGGTGTCCAGTCTCAAGTCTATGGACAGTTAAGTTCACCTGAACTAAAGATACACTTCAAAGTGAGAAGAGGTTTTTGAACAGTGCTGCATCGTAGCACAAGCTACTTAAAGGGTAGGTGGCACAGGTGTCACAACCACCAGCCAATCAGGATTGGAGAAATGCAGAGGGGGCATATCACATAGTGAGACTTCAAAACAAATGCTGAGAATAAGAAGTAATGTTTTTTTTGTCTCTGCCACAGATTAAAATAAACACAGACTGTCTCAGGAGAAATAAATTATATAGTTTCAAATAACCTGTGTGTTTGTAACTCACCCTCCTCTCACGTGAAGAAGACCTGGTCTGAATAAAGTCCATGTTCTTACAGGCCAGCAGGCGGTTTCTTACTTTATAAACACTGCGATAGACTTCTGAGAGGGACTTGGAAGGCTGATACCTGATGGAAAAAAAACATTGATGAGATGCTTAATTTAGGACAGAACAGTGGATTCTAATTTGATTTAGTATTAGTTTACCTTCCCTCTCCACAGGCCTGGCCTAGCAGCCCAGAGTGCTTCAGAAGAGCTGCAAACACAAACCTGGACACGGTGTCCAACAGGGACTCGTTATTTAGAGAGGCATTGTCCCAGTCTGCAACAGGTAGCACAGGGAGGTCAGTGTCCTGCTTGGTTCATGGCTAATTCCAGCACAAATGTCTTTATGAAGACAAACCTTTACTGATGGCGTAGTCCTGCATGTTGATCCACAGGCTATTGGCAGGTTCTTTAGAAGAACCCAGAGCCAAATCAACTAGGACACTCAGGTCAGAACGCAAAACGCAGTCAAAAGGCTTCTGCTCTTCATTTCCTGACAGTGCTGCCTCCAATAATGAGCTGATGCATGTATCTAAAGGAAACACATAAATCATTATTGGCACCAACAAGCTGCAGAAGAAACCCAAGAATCCAGTGAATTTTAAGAAACAAGAATTGGAACTTTCACAAAATGTTTAAACAACAAGTTTGGACATTTTGAAGTGGGGTATAGTGGAAAGGCTCTGAATAAATAATATCTTACCTGTGGTACATAGCTCTTTGAATGACCTCAGTTTGTAGGCAGAGTTGTTGTTATGGACAGGACTGATGAGCTAACAACTATTCTGAATGGGTCCAAGACCTAAGTGAATTGCAGCCGTCTTAACCTTGTAATATGAAACATTATTGTTAGTTTCATAATACAAGGTTATTTAGATGGGATTTTGTGGTTTTAAACCAGCGCAAATAGTAGCTGCAACAGTGTCTAGCTGTAGCACTTCTTTAAGGATTGTTTTATTTTGCTGAAATAACTGTGTAATGTAAACTATTGGCCGTAGAAAGATTTAAACTGACATAAAATGTCAAAGACTGGAGTTGAATTCATTTTAGAAGTGGGTCCACATGGACTAGCTCCTATTAGCTCGTCTGTATGAGCCCAGTGGACCTACAGAGGAGGACACATTTGTTTGTCCCTATTGTTAAAGAAAATAAAACCCACAAATGGCTATTGCAATAACTTGAAACTGACTGAAATAATAAAAACACAAAACTTTCTGAAATTCAACTAATGAAAATCTGCCATTCCTTTTAAATTTGATAATATTAATATTTGATAAATATAAACTTGATAATATTTCTGCAGTAAATGCTACAGTTAGCAGCTGCTGCTAACTGTAGCATGATAATCAAAAAGTGACATCAATTTAAAGGTTTATAGAACAGCATAATTTGATTAAACCACTATGACATATTACAGATTGGAGATGTTTTAAGATGGCAGCAGTCCACTCAGACTAGCCATCAGCCTGTCAGTCCTGTCAGAACTGAAGGTTCTTCAAAGTGAGGTCCTTCAAAGAGCTTTCCAAGACAAGTCAAATATTATTTGTTCATAGCATTTTCCTCTGAAGATTTCATTGAAACACAAAATGACTTGTTGGTAGTTGAGTGAAATAAAGACTAATTCATCATGAATCTGAATACAGCCAAACCCAAAATCACTGATAATTTATTTCTAAAAATGAGTTTATGTACTTTCTGCCATTTGTCACCATTTCTGATCTCATGGAAAATCTGAACACATTTTCATATTAACACTGATTTAAGAAGTTTCTTCCTTTTTCTTTAATCACCTACAGTTTCAAACTTAATTTTTTAGCAGAGTTTGTAGGTAAAAAATACCTGTTAGGTTTAACTCAGTTTGCAAACATGAAATTTGTCTAAAAGGTTTACAGGAGTTGAAAAAAATGTTTGAAAATGATGATATTCCTCAAAAGCAATAACAATATTACCATAAAACAAAAGTTTTGTCAGATATATATTTCATAATTTAGATAAATAATATGCAGAATATTCATTATACCAGCAGTGCTCTGACTAGCCCTTGTGATTTAAATTCAGTATGTGTGTTACAAGCAGTAAGGAGGTTTCTGTACCAAGCTGTGGGATGTCCATCTCCAGGCCATTGCTAAAGAGTGGTGTTTTGAGCCAGTAAGCAGTGTCCTGTTCCTCCAGAGAGGTGGGAGTTCCCTGCAACATCCCGCCGAGGCAGCGGCCCACCAGCAGGGCGACGGTCCTCTCCAGGTCCACGAGCCACACCCATGACAGCGCTGGCTGTGGCAGCAACATTCCTGTGGCTGGTTCAGCAAAGTCTGAAGTGCCTACACAGGTAGAAATACACACATTTAATAGACTACAGCTACAATGATTTCTTTTCTGCCCATGTGTGACCCTTATCTGCTTCTCTCTTTATCCGTCTTTTTTATGACAGTATGATCATTAGAATTCCAATTTTTCCTGATCTGACTCAGGTTAGTTATGCTTTTCAAAGGTACCAATTCAGAGACTCAATTCACCTTATTTATACAGCGCCAAATTAACAATAAATGTCATCTCAGGGCACTGTACAAAAACACTGACATACATTATAAAATACAATCACTATAAAGGATCTATCTAAGGAAGCCAGCAGATTGCATTGAATTTTCACTTTGTCACAATCTGAGCAGCACATTGGCAACAGTGGAAAGGAAAAACTCCCTTTTAACAAAAAGAAATCTTCAGCAGAACCAGAACCAGGCTCAACTGGGTAGGGTTTGAAAGGATAAGAAAGACACACAGACAAACACAGAATGACTGGTCCAGCTGCAGTTTTCATAGAAAGAAAAACATGTTAATGACAGAAATAATTACAAATACAAACATGGAGAGTAGAGCACGTAAAGACAGCAGCAGAGTGTGGAAATGTTGTCAGTTTGTCCTCCAGCAGTCTGAGCCTATATCAGCAGAACTACAGGATAGCTCAGGAAACCCAAGCCAACCCTACAGGATTTATCAAAAGGGAAAGTCTTATAAGTAGACAGGATGTCTGCCTCACGGACAGAAACTGGAAGTTCTAATAACTGAAAGCTCTGTCTTCTGTTCTACTTTTAGAAACTGTAGGAACCACAAGTAAACCTGCAGTCTGAGAGTGGAGTTCTCTGTTAGAAAAATATGGAACAATAAGATCTTTAAAATAAGATGGAGCTTGGTTGTTGAGATCTTTGTATGTTTAATTTTATTCTGAATTTGACAGGAAGCCACCGGAGAGAAGCTAAAACTGAAGAAATATGATCTCTCCTTTTAACTCTCAAGTCTTCATTTGATCCAAAATGCTGCTGCCAAAGAGTTTTAATTACAGCAACCTTAAACCTCTGTAGTACATAACCGTTCATAAGAGACATATTAAGCAGATCCAAAATGGGGATATTAATCAAGTGAAACACCTCTTTGATCCCATCCCAACAGTCTGGTTGGGATGGGATCCAGCAGACATGATGCTTTGGATGAAGCTATTATTTTTGATAAGTCAGAATTCAGAGCTCAACAGTCCAAACACAAATCAGGTTCTCTTTCATAGCATTCATTTTGTGTCTCACATTGGGAACGCCCATGGTGTTACCTCATTAGAAGCTTCTATTACATTACGCCAGCCAGGATTGGCTGGAGATACGCTCGTCAGCGTCAGAGAGGGCAGAGTCCCTCCCCCTATAAATAGGGCGGACGCTGCACTGAGAGTTTATTCAAAACCCTCTTCTCCCAACGAGCAGAAGTTCCAACCAGCTCCCTGTAGGTACTGCCTTTTTCTCTGAGCCCAGCTAAACTGTCCACAAACACGCGTGCAAGCTCGGTTGCCAGGCGCTTGGCTTGGAGGTTCTGGTCAGTATCACAGCAAGTAGCTGTTCCCGGTGGAAATACTGGGATGTAAAAAAAAAAAAAAAGCAGACTCGCCGCAAGGTTGCACATTGGCCGTCTAAGAGTAGCAATACTCCCGCTGTACAAGCTACCACCGGAGAAGAGCCCACAGGCACGAACCTGCCCGTGCGGTAACAAAAGTGACCGACTTATGGCTTCTGCAACATCTGTACAGGAACCAGCTGACCAAATGGTTCTGACGCAGAAGTCGGTACAAGTTGGGGTGAAATCCTTGACTCCGTGGACCCACTGCCACTGGAAGTCTCCGAGTTCGGCCTCGAATCCTGCTCGCTGGATTACCCGGCAACGGGCGACTGCGAGCTTTCCAACACCGAGTCTGGGCTACCTTTCTAGGATAACGATTAAGATATTGATCCATCTCCTCTGCTTTCGGGTCGAGTTGAAAAACCCGCGCCCTCTGGTACAGGCCAACAGAGTCATGAAGGATCATCCTCGCCGGAATTGGATTACACGGCGTGTGCAAACGCGCAGCTGCCAAGCTTGACATCCAGTGGCCTGAGGTCAAGTCTGAGGTAGTTCGCTCCAGCTTCAACAGGAAAAAGCTGCCAAAAGCACGGAAAACAGGTAAACAACTTCTAACAGTTTTTCCGGAGCTGCTGAAAGAACTAGCCGTCTCCTGCCGCAGTAAGCCCTTCAAGGAGAAGCACCCAGTAACCAGCAGTTCGGTGCTGGACTGTGACAGGATGGAAAAACGTGGCCATCGCCAGCTACCCCCAGTCGAGCCAGCGTTTGCGGCACACCTGCACCCGAAGACTCCCCCCCTCCCCTCCTCCCTTCCAGGGCCGACCGCTTTCAGTCCAGCCTCACGGATAAATCCTACCTGGGAGCTGCGCTCTCATCTCTCCTGATGGCTTACCAGCAGATGACCGCCTCACTAGACGTGGCACTGTGGGAGGATGTGTGCATCATCACGGATCACTGCCTGCAACTTCACAAGGTTGCGATCCAAGCCCTGGGCAGAACCATGGAACTCATGGTACTGCAGGAGAGGGCTAGGTGGTTGAACCTCACCACACATTCTGCTAAGGAGAAGGAGGCCTTTCTGGTCACCCCCATCACACCTGAGGGGTTGTTTGGTGCAGCGGTCACCTCAATGCAGAAAAGATCAGAGGCTGAATCCACAGAGTTCTCACAGAGTGAGGATTTCTGCAGCCTGCAAGGCAGCACTGCATCCGTGGTGGAACCCCAATGTGCTGACACAGGGCATGCCAATGGGAGTAGTGCAGAACAGAAAAGCTGTCACAATGGATGCCTCCTTAACTGGCTGGGGAGGTTTGTGCGAACAAAATATGGTGAACGGGTCTTGGAGCCCAAATATGCAGTCAGCCCACATCAAGTTTCTGGAGCTGCTGGCCGTTCACTTGACACTGAAACACTTCCTTCCACTCCTGAGAGGTCACCATGTGCTGATCAAAACGGACACACCACTGTGGTGGCTTATATTAACAGGCGGGGGGGGGGTTGAGATCATTAAAGCTGCACATGCTTGCTCACAAACTGATCATTTGGAGCAGCAAACACCTCCTGTCCTTAAGGGCAACTTATGTCCCAGGAGTTCTGAACTGCGGAGCAGACCTTCTCTCCAGAGGGAACCCACTGTATGCAGAGTGGAAACTTCACCCAGAAGTGACCAGGCTGGTCTGGCAGAGGTACGGACAACCATCCGTGGACCTATTTGGCTCGAAGGAGAACAACCAGTGTCCCCTGTATTTCTCCCTGCATGATCAGAATGCACCGCTGGGGGTGGACGCACTAGCCCACAGGTGGCCTTGGGTTCTGCTCTATGCCTTCCCTCCCATAGCTCTCATTTCACCAACGCTAGCGAGGGTACGAGCAGAAAACTTGACAATGATCCTCATTGCACCCCACTGGCCGTCAAAACACTGGTTAGCAGAGATAACACAGCTTCTCCGGGAGGATCCGTGGCCCCTGCCCACTCGCAGGGATCTGCTGTCTCAGGCTCAAGGTCAGATTTTTCACCCCCACCCAGAAAGGCTGGCTCTATGGGCCTGGCCCGTGAGTGGTTCAATCTGCAATCTGTAGGGCTCCCACAGAATGTCACTGAGACAATACAGAGTGCTAGAGCCCCTGCAACAAGATCTCTGTATGAGTACAAGTGGTCTACTTTTGAAAAATGGTGCTCTGAGATTCAGGAAATCCCTTTTCAGTGTTCTGTGGCTGTGATTTTATCTTTTCTACAGAACCTGATTGATAAGGGGAAGGCCTTTTCCACTATCAAGGTGTATTTGGCTCCAATTTCAGCGTGCCATGTGGGTTTTGAGAGAAAACCCGCAGGCCAGCATCCCTTAGTGGGCCGGTTTATGCGGGGGGGCTCGCAGGAAGCTCCCTGTCTCGAGACCCATGGGATTTACACCTGGTGCTGGATGTGTTGACTGCCTCCCCCTTCAAGCCTCTGGATGGAGTGGAATTAAAATGAGTAACTTTGAAAACAGCACTTCTGTTGGCACTGGTCTCTACAAAGCGTGTGGGTGAAATCCACGCTCTGTCTGTCCACTCATGTTGTACAAAGTTTTCTCCGGGCAAAACTAAGGTGGTTTTGCTCCCAAACCATGCCTTTGAGCCGAAGGTGTTGGGGTCATATCAGTGGCGTCACTAGGCCTGTTTTAGGGGGGCTTCAAAATGTTTTCAAGCCCCCCTAAATTTTTTTTTTTTTTTTACAAAAATTCAATATAATGTGGCCAGAATATGAGTTTAAATAAATAACTATAAATAATTATTTCATTATTAACTCAAATATATGATCATAAATCTGTCAGTTTTCTTTTTCTTTACAGCGTAAGGTAGAGATCCTCTTTGGTGCGTCGTTATCAAATCCATTCCACTTGTTCATATTTTCTACAGAAGCATTCTTGTGTCAGTTAATCTAAATCAGTGCTGTAGAATAACTGAGAGATTTTATATAATATATAAAGTCACAGTTAGACTTCATAACTGGGTATACACCAGCACCAAACATTATAATGTACATTAGCTGGCATTTCATACAGTATAGTAATATTAAATTCACAAAATAAAAAAAGAAAAGTTCATTTTTCTTGTTAAAACTGTAAACATATTTCCTGTTTGTTGATGTTCTGAATAAAAATATAATTGGTTGCTTAAAATGTTTAAACAGTAAGGTATCTGTTAAATGTGGAAAAGCAACTCAGGTTTTGTTAGCTGTTTGAGAAATTTTGTTCTCGCCCACTACGTTTGCTCACATCCTGTGCATCTCCTGGGGGCTAAGCCCCCCTTGTCCTTAAAACCTAGTGACGCCCCTGGGTCATATGCTCCGATTGAGTTAGTGGCTTTTTATCCCCTTCCTTTCTCCTCACATGAGCAAGAGAAGCTGCACAACCTTTGCCTGGTACGTGCTTTAGATATCTATTTAGAGAAAACAAAACAGGTCAGGAAAAGTGACCAGCTGTTTGTCTCTTGGGCCAAGAACCATTATGGGAAATGAGTGTCCAAACAGCAACTTGCCCACTGGATCACTGCTGCAATTTCTTTAGCCTATACTTCTAAAGGGCTTCAGCCTCCAGAGGGACTTCGTGCCCATTCTACAAGGGGCTTAAGCTCTTCATGGGCCTTGCTGAGAGGGGTAGCTCTCCAGGAAATTTGTGCCGCAGCAAGCTGGGCCTCTTCTCACACATTTACCCGGTTCTACAAGCTTGATGTCACAGCATCATACTGGCTCATTCAGTACTCAGTGTAAGCACCAAGCACTAAGGGTACCTGTGGCGGGTAAAAATAAATACCGTAATAAGCCGCTACTTTTTGCACAAGCTTTGAACCCTGCGGCTTTTCTATGGATTTTTCATGATTTTTGTGATATCGTAACAGGATTTGTTTTTGTTTGTTCCGCTGTTGTATGACACGACTTTGCCTGGCGGAAGGGCATATGATCAGACACACAGTCATGAGGGGAAAAAAAGAGTACAGCACAGTACATGTTCCGTCCTTTTATTTAACGGTACTTGTACATATATGTAAAAAGTTATGCAAATATGTACCGGTAACTTGTTTTTCAAAATGTTAATAAAAGGGATGTGTTTCCAAACAGCCATCTCTTTCCTGACAATCCCCTTTGTGCAGATTCTCTTACATTAGGTAATTAAACATTAAAACACCTGCAGCTTTTAGTCTGGTGCCGCTAATGTATGAACAAAACAGGAATTTTAGCTTCTGCGGCTAATATTCAGGTGCACCTTGTAGTCCAGAAAATACGGTGAATAACAGCTGGCACATAGGTTGTGTTCTGCTGAGCAGTACAGGAGTCAGTATTTTTCATTCCCATTGTGAGACACGAAACGAATGCTATGAAAGAGAACTTTAGGCTACTTTTGTAACCCCGGTTCTCGAAGTAGCATGAGTGAGTGTCTCACCGAGTCACCCTCCTTGCTCTGACGTTGCGAGAAAGAGGTGAATAAACTCTCAGTGCAGCGTCAGCCCTGTTTACAGGGGGAGGGACTCTGCCCTCTCTGACGCTGACGCGCGTATCTCCAGCCAATCCTGGCTGACGTAATGTAACAGGAGCTTCTGATGAGGTAACACCAGGGGCGTTCCCAATGCGAGACACGAAACGAATGCTACTCAGAGAACCAGGGTTACAAAAGTAACCTAAAGTTCTAGTGACACTTCTAAAGTCATTTCACATAATAGGGAAACGGATGCAACGGTAGGAAGGATGGTGTAAATTTTCTCTTTAATTTGAAATAATTTTATTTATAAAGAATCTAAAAAAGTCATCACTACTCAGAGTTATAAGGATACATGGATCAACAGAGATAAGATTCTTCATCAGTCTAGCTACAGTACTAAACAGAAAACTTTATTCTCTTATTTTACAGATGAATAATATACATTATTATTGCATTATTCTGCAAGACAGAGGAAAATAATAATGGAAGAGATTCTTTAAATATGGTTACATTGTTCTCTAATGAAATTTACTCTCAGTGGCTGTGTAATCAGTCAGTGTAAGCTCAAAGGTTATTAAAAATGGTCAGACAGAACAGGGTTGTAAGGATGTATTATTAAGTGCTTACTTATGTTAAGCATATGTAAGAACAAGCTGATTTTCATTTTGGATGAAAAAGACTGAGGGACAAGGAGTAAGAGATTTTTAACTAATAATTGTTTTAGCATTCATTAATAGTCCTGACTGAAAAATAGCAGCTACTCCTTCATATCAACCTGCCAACAGTATCATTACCACTAACATGAATAACAATCTTATTGTATTTAACCGTAGCCTGAGCAGTGACGTTTGGTGAGGTTCATGGTTGGTGAGGCACTGAGAGTCAGATTTACAAATATATAAATCCAAAAGGGTAGCTTATTCAATTGGCTACCGGTTATTTCATATCTCATCAGCGTTCTTCACACACACACACACACACACACACTCTCTCTCTGTCTCTCTCTCACTCACACGCACACGCACACACGCGCACACATAGTAGTATTAAGGATAAGGTAAGAAAAAATGTTACAATTACCATTTAGGCAGTCCGATGGAGCAAAACAAAACTTAACGGCTGGCAGCAGTGCACGTGACTGTCACTGGCCTCTGCGTGAAAGGACAGCAGCAACAAGCTCCCGTTGGCTCACGTGCGCCCCCTTCAGTGCGGCAGAGTACTGCCTGCCTCACC
>NC_051444.1:34777919-34784523 GCF_001649575.2 Kryptolebias marmoratus
CTTTTCACCGCGGTTTTATGTCCCCTCAGCAAAACTAAATATGTCACTAACAAACATTAAACGTAAATGGTTAAAGACATTAGCCAGACTGTGGAAAATCAGGCTATATAAACCATTATATTGGCGACATGCAGCGGTACGGCAACAGGCACGGGACAATTTCATATATCAACCCAGTGTGTGATGGATTGCGCAATCAGAGGTGAAGCTCGACTCGTTGCTGCCGCACCTTGCGTTTCACCCTCGTATTTGAACAGGAAATATGCAATTTCAGCGATTTTGACTATAAAAATGTGATTTAGACCATAAAAATGTTCAAAAATTACTCATACATAAAGATCAGTGGACAAATAATATTCATTTTATGTTATGATTTTCTTGTCATGATGACAGGGGAGGCTCTGCCTCACCTGACCGCACGTCCCTGAGCCTGTGCCACCAACTTCAGATTATAAAGGAAGGATTCAATGTCGCCCGCTCTGGCCCCTGTGGTCGTTGGAGTCCCTAGGGCCACATTTAGACTATGGAGCTGCCAATTACAAAAATCTGCTTCTCAGTGGGTGTGTCACTGAGTGAGGAAAATGGAAATGTGAACAGCTGGTAGGGAACTGTTTTGTCCCAGCTGCTCAGGGTCTGCTGGAGGACTGCTACTGAGAGCTACTATCAGTGGCTCCACGCTGCCCAAGGAGGCCTGGTTACCTAATGGCTTTTCACCAGCACAGCGCAGAGCTTCCAATTCAGACAGCATCTCCTCCAAAGCTACCATAAGACTGCATTTATTACATGTATCATTGTTGTTAAAGGAGACAGAGGAACAGCTGAACAGCTGACATGGAGCAAGTGAGGACAGAAGAAGCCAGGAGAGAATCACAAAAGACCTACCATAGACCGTTTCAAAGCACTGACTACATGATGCTTTCATACAGCACCTCAGCGGCACATGACCAATCTTTGACTGTGGAACTTTTTATAAACAGCTGATTTCAATCACAAACATTCATGCTTTATTTGATGTAGAAAACATATATACTATCTTCCTCTGCTCCTTTTCTGTTGTGTCAGTTAGCAAAATGCAGTTAAATAAAACACATTTCCCTTTCTAGATGGAAGCGGTGACTCTGACAAATGTAGTCAGCATGTATTTCAGCATATCCGTCCCAAACGCCTGGAGATGAACCTGGAAATTGGCTTGTGAATGTCACTGGCCAATATTCAATCTGATTGGCCATGATTGGTGATCAGCTGGTCAACACTCAAAAATCCAATATGTTTTTGGTCATTTAACGCATCCCAGACAAACCACTGCCTCCTGCAGCACCTTGTGCTTCACTCATTAGGAAAGATTTTACTGCTTGGAGAAAATGGACCATCTGTAAGGTGTTTACAAATAAAATTAGATGAAGAACAAAAGGTGGAGAGACGGTTTTCTTATCTGCTGTTCATCATGTAAACTGACATTTGCTTTGAGCTGCGGATCAACAAACAGAAGAGTGGATTACAATGTTTTTTTTCATTTTCAGTTTTCAATCTATGTCATGAAACACAGTGGATTACAGGCTGTTAAAGCACTGATTAGATTCTATAGAATGATCCATTCAGATTAGCTTTGTAGAGACTTGGTAGAGTGTTGTATGAATGTGTAAATGAGGGCAAAGATTGTGTTGTAAAGTGCCCGGGTTGGTTAGAAAGGCGCTATAGCCCATTTACTATTTACCAATCAAAGAATTGCTAAGAGCAGCAGGAAACTGCTACAGCCTGTCATTGTCTGGTCTGCATGAGGTCAATCGCAGAAGAAAGAATTTATTGATCTGAACGAACAGCACCAAAGCAGATTATTGCTTCCTGCTTTGTTAAAGGAGCTAGCACGAGAAGCAGTTCCTCTGGGTTTCAAACATCGAGTATCTGTAAGAAGTATAGTGGCATTTATTAGTACCGGTGCTGTGTGGTGATATTTGTGCAGTGAGGGATCAGATTTAGACTCACACATCTTAACTGTTAGGACATATGAGGAATATATTCTATTATAAATATATGAATATTGACAGAAGATCTGAATGCTGTCATTTTAACAGATTATTTACAAAAAAGTTTTAGTTTTCATTTCAGTGAGCAAAATATTTTTCATTTAAACAGAACTGGACTGCAGCTCTGCACAAGTTCATGTCCACGAGTCTTACTGTATTCACTTCAAAGCTCTTATTTCAGAAAAAGTTTCATATTAAGTACTCAAAAAGCATTTATCTCAAGGTGTGTGAGCACTGCTGGGCAGAAACCACCTCCCCTGGACAGTTAAAGGTTAACTACTCTGAAGATCCATAGTTTTGATGGATATTACTTCATGTTTTGATGCAAAGTCCAATTTAAGAAAATGTAAAACTTCAAAAAAATATACACTCTTACATTTTAGCAGTTAGATCAAAATATGAACAGATGACGCACTCCACATGACTTTTAGCAGAAAATGCTTTTGTCTTAAAACAGAAATAAAAACTAGAAGCACTCAGAGAGCAAACTGGCAATTAAGCATGGACCTGGACAAAAAACTCAGATTTCCAGAGCCTCAGACCGGAGATTGTACTGTTCTTAGAAAAATCCAAGTACAGTAAGTGGTTATGCTAGAGTTAACAATGGGATAGAAGAGGACCGAAACTAACATAATCAAAAATAAAAGCAGAAATATATATTTTGTTTTTGCCTTTTCCTTACACATGCATTTTCACCAAGTAATCTATATGTTTTGTTTTGGCTTTTTCCTTATGCAAGCGTTTGTTCTTTTGACATTTTCTCCTCTTTTTACATTACTGTGTGCATTTCTGCCTCCTCGGTATGCAAATGAGGAGGCTGTCTTCTTGGTCCAGCTCCTCTCCTATTGGTCAATAACCAGGAAGGAGCAGGATCCATGTGCAGATTGATTGTTCATGCCTGCAGAGAACGCCTCATTTGAGAGGAAGTGAAGTCAGCAGAGATGTCTCAGACAGCTGCAGAAGAGTTAAGGCACGCTGCTAGCTTAGCTGATAAAAACACAGTCAGTGATGACTATTTATTGTCTCCCTTTCCAAAGCTCCAGAGCGTAGAGGAGGCACGCTTTAATACCTCTCACACCTGGGCGCGCCCCCACGAGGGAGCGCGCCCGATCACTTTTCAGCACGACACCATCCGTCCTTCTTTCAAATGGTATCAGTTTGGTACACCTTTACCCCCACCTGTGGCTGACATGCTCTGGCGGTGGCCGGTTAGTCGCTTTTTTTGCCTCCACCCTAAAATCGGACCTCTTTTTCTCCACCTCGGCCCCGGTCATCTCTGTCCCACTTACTGAATTAACAGTAACAACGTGTTGCCGCTCACAACTTTTCTTTTATTTGTAACGCCACGACTGCGGCTCCCAAACCTTATATATTTTTCTGTTCTCCACCTCATTGACCAGCACATCAAGTTCTGCCTCTGTGAAATTTAGTTTCTTCGCTCTTTTCTCCGTGGTTGCCATTGGTAACCATGAAATAACATTGATCAGCTGTATGGCGTGAAATGTTATGTCATGGTTACCAATGGCAACCAATGTTTACATTCCAGAAGTTTCATTAAAATTTGTTCCGCTGTTTAGGAGATAATTTAGTAACAGACAAACAAACACACAAAGACAAGTTCAAAAAATGAATGCGTTTTTAACATTTTTGAATAGGGTTGTATAAAACACTGAAGGAAATATAAAAAATCAAAGCAATATATTATAAAGGTAATCAATCTGATGTACATTTCAAAATGTATAAACTAATCCAAATGGTAACAGTTTAAATCAGTTATGAGAAAAGAGAAATAAAAAATACATCAATGAAGTAAACCCACAGGAAAAGAATGTGTTGCAGTTCAGTTTTTTTGACATTTTACTGTCTGCTGCTCACCGTGAAGAGGCCACTGCAGCTCCTGGTCCTCCAGAGGTGAGGCAGCGGGCAGCAGTCTGTTCAGGCGGTCCAGAGGAGGTAGCAGGTCCAGTAGGTGGCTCAGCAGAGGCCTTACGACTGACACTGGGAGCAGCAGCAGCGAGTTGATTATCTGACACAGCATACTCCCTGCTGCTGACACGTAGATCACATCTAGAGAAGACACAGGCAGTAATTATCTACACCTACCTGATGACATGCTGGTAAACAAATGTTAAAACTAGGGATGTAACGGTGCATGTATCCATACCATGACGGGCTGTTACACACATATGGGACAGGAATAGTTTGGATAGGAAACTATGACTACGTCAGTCACAGGTGATCACTGCTCCCAGAGGAGGTGCACGTTAGAAATAACAGTTTTTGCTGACAGCATTTTGTTAGCATTTTGCTAACAGCCCTGACAGAAAAGAAGCAAAGAAAAATATGATCTTAACACTCTACACCAAACAAAGCATGGCTGGTTCAGAATAACATGTAGAAGCAAACACAAATAAGCTACAGTTATGGCCAAAGGTGTTAGCACCCCTGAAAATCTTCCAGAAAATGAAGTATTTCTTTAAGAAAATTATTGCAATAACGCATTTTGTTATTTATTTCCTTTGGGTGTACTGGAACAACACAAAAAACGGAAAAAAGACTAAATTTATTGGCACCTTTTCAAAATAGTTTAAACTCACTTGTTGCAAGTAACAGTTGTGAGCAATACAAAAATCCCATCTGAAACCAGATAATGCCTGAGTGTGCCACAGAAAGAGGAGAACTGTCTGAGAAGTTGAGAACCACAACTGTGGAAAAATCAACAATCTCAAGGTTACAAGTCCATCTCTAGACATCTGATGTTCCTTTGTCCACGGTGCGCAACATAATCAACAAGTTTACAACCCATGGCACTGCAGCAAATCTCCCTGGACGTGGACAGAGGAGAAAATGGATTCCATGTTGCAACAAAGGCTATTCTGAATGGTGGATAAGCAGCCCCCATCAAGGTCCAAAGAAGTTCAAGCTGTCCTGCAGGCTCAGGGTGCATCAGTGTCAGCGCAAACTATCTGTTAACATTTGAATGAAATGAGATTCTTTGGCAGGAGACCCAGGAGGACCCCACTGCTGACAGAGACATAAAAAAGCTAGACTGCAGTTTACCAAAATGTACATAAGTAAGCCAAAATCCTTCTGAGACAAGGTCTTGTGGACAGGGGAGACCAAGATAGAACTCTTTGGTAAAGCACGTCATTCTACTGTTTATGAAAAAAATAACACACTGCCTACAGTCAAATATGGTGGAGGTTCAAAGACATTTGTGTTGTTTTGCTGCCTCTGGCACTGGGTGCCTTGACTGAAATCTAAAGATTACCAACAGACTGTAGGGCCCAGTATCATACAGCTGGGGCTTCCAGCAGAGCAATGACCCCAGACATTGATTTCAGACACTTTTTCCAAAAGGTGTGCAACCAAATATCAAGTTGAGGGTGCAAATCATTGGGTGGGACAGTCCTGCATTTAGCCTTCCCTGTCCCTTGTCCCGCATCACCCTGTACGGGACAGCCAAAAGTTCAGCATTTGGCCCTCACGCCACACTTTGTATTTCTCACACAAAAAAACACGCACGTGGCCTTTTTGTCACTTTAACGCTATATTTAACGAGTTTTCAGATCCCTCTATCATTTTTTTAAAGCGATTAGCGACAAATCTGGTGACTTTGGCAGCTAAATGTGTGAAAGCACTCATTCTGCAGTGTACCGTAAGCCCCGCCCACTTCCCGAAGCACTGACAGCTGTCAATCTCACAGCAGAGAGGAGACCTGCTCATCTGATGACAGAGAGCTAAAGATGGAGAGGCAGAAAGATAAAGATGGAGGCAGGAAAGAAACCTTTTCAGAGTGGTTGAAAGACAGCAGGAAGTTCTGAGCATGAAGAGGAGGCCTGGAAATGTTCAGGTTAGCTAAAGCTACTAATTACTAATAAATAACAAGTTACAACTGTTTACTGATCAGTATTTACAATATAACAGCTGAGAGGATGGAGAGAAAGATCCAAACTTGAGAGCAACTAAGATATGTGTTTAATTCAAATGAATTGATCAGAATTCAGGAAAATCCTGTTGAATCTGTGATGTTAGTGTGTATTTCTGGGAGTGATGTTTTAAAGACATGATCAGCTGATGAATAGATAAGCTGTTTATATACAACTGTATATATTTGGGCAGACAGACTTAAACACAGATAATGTAATACTTGAAATGTGAATGTGTGTGTGGTTGGGGGGGGGGGTTGACACATGGCTTGTGTGTTACGCTTTACACTTCAGACTGGATAAAGAAAAGACAGTAAAGTATGACTTTTTGATTATTTATAGTGAATTTACTACTTAATAAATGTTACAATATTGTACATGACCTGCTACACTAGGACAAGTGTGCCTTGTATTTTTTGTCTGTGCTTCTGGAAGAGTTTTCTGTAAAAGGGTACTGTCATTTCTGGACTAAAAGCCGGACTTTCTGCACAAGCTTTGAACCCTGCAGATTATAGTCCCGTGCAGCTTTTCTATGGGTTTTTCAGGATTTTTCTGTTATGTTTTGGTTTGTTCCACTGTTTTACGGCACTACTTTGCCTGGCGGAAGGGCATGTGATCAGACACACTCACACGGGGAAAAGAGTGGTATGT
>NC_051444.1:34784623-34796312 GCF_001649575.2 Kryptolebias marmoratus
GCTAAATTAGGGTTAGAGTGCGGGTTTTTGATGTTTGTCTCTTTCTTACTGTTTATTCATTGTCACATGCTGTTTTTATTTTGTTTTTTAATTATGTAAAGCACCTTGAAATGCCTTGCTGCTGAAATGTGCTATACAAATAAAATTTGATTGATTGATTGATACACAACGAACTGTAATTTAGGCACACCGTTACACCCCTAGTTAAAACATAAAGCTGAGGAATGAGCTCGTCTTCACCTTGCAGCTTCTCTCGGATGCTTCCATTCCAGGAGCTCTCCTTAATCAGAGCAGCGGAGCGGGAGAAAATATCGGTGGCGTGAGGCAGCAGCAGATGCAGGTGTTTGTGAAGTAAAGCCACGCTGCTCGAGTTCTGCAGGAAAACACACATTATTATGCATTTTATGTATCTGCACCTTTCACCACTCATCTGCAGGACAAAAGTGGGTTTTTATCTTGAACTGAACATTCTGGGTTAAAAGTGTCAATTAAAAAAAAATGATTTACAATAAGGTCCAGCCACAGAAATGCAACTAACAATCAGATTGAAGATGAATAAATAAGCAAATGTGATTGTGGTGTTATTTACACCTTATTACAAGTACATAAGCTCTGTGACTGGATGAAAAACAAAATAAAAAGGATCATCCAAAAGAAAATACATTTTAAATTAAATTTATGAACAGTCACATATAATTAAAAAGTGAAACCAACATCTTTTAATTTGGCAACTAGATAAACTGAAGTTAAAAAACAGAAGAATATAGAAAGTCTGTAAAGTTTCAGAAATGTGATGTACTGGAATCATACTGTATGTATCGACTTTCTTGAATAGACTAAATAATTGAAACCGAGGTTCTTACACCAGTCTTGCTTCAAAATTCCAGTTGTTTTTCAGACTCAAATTAGTTTTGTTTGTTTGTTTGCAATGTTTGATACTAAAGTACAAACATTTACTGTAAATGTACAGTATACAGTAAAAGATTGCCTGATTTTGGAATGACTATATGTACTTCATTACATGGTTTAAGTGTTCTTCAGTAAAACAGGAGGTTCATTTTGTTATACTTTGTTCTGGTTAAGAACAATCTAAAAATAACATTGTTTAGGAATAGGGCAACTTGTAGCTCACTAGTTGCACAGAGTACACAACATATGGCAAATGATTTTAAATTATAGAGCACATATTTAAGCTTTGTGAGGTTCACATGGTTTCTTACAATGTCAACAAAAACTGACTATAGCACTGTGTGAATATTTAGGTCATCACAAACTACTTTATATTTTACATCCAAGTAAAGAATAACAAAACTAGAGCTGGTTTAAAACTAATCTATTTATATATAATACACTGGAAAAGCACTCTGCTGATAAGCCTATTTTCACTTTATTTTTATCTTTAGAAAAGAAATAATGTCTGGAAACAAATGTTTCATTGCATACCTCTAAAGACCTGGACTTTTTTAAACTGCGTAAGAACCTTGTGAAACTTAACTAAGGTTCATTACACAATTCTGAAAACTATCCAATACTGAAGAGAATAGTTTTCAGAGCTGAGCTGTCTGAAAATACTAGGGGGGCTGTTTGAACAAACCTTTTTGTCTGATTGTATCTGTGGGTGTTCCCAGGAATCAATCTTAGGTCCAACCTTTACATTTCAAACTGTTATCGTTGTTTTTGTTTTTTATTGTGTCTGTAACAGGCTGATGGGAACAAAGAGCTTACAGATCAAATTTAAAATGGCCTCTTTGTTAAAGTGTGTATTCACTTTCTATTTTAGCCTGTTTTAACATTTCAGAAAGGAGACGACTTAACCAGTAAGCCACAATCATCTCTCATTCTAAACAGTGTGTGATGCTGTGAGTCTTCTGTTGACCCAAACAGCTTCATATCTTGGCCAAGATCTAAAAATAAAATGATTGAATTGTGGTGACAGTCCGTACCTCGGTGACGGTGTTGATGTGGCAGTAAGCCAGCAGCTGTTTCTGCAGGGAGCACAGGAGCTGGTGCAGGTGAGCGGGCTGGCTGCTGTCAGATGACGATGTGCCCTGCTGCAGCTTATCACTGTTCTTTTCCAGTTCTCCTAAGGCCTGATCCTGAACAGCAGATACACACCACGTATTTTATCACTTCACCATCAAAATGTTCAATCAAATCAGGATAACCAAGAGCAATCAGCTGCAGACCTATTCAATCCAACATGTGGCTGTAGGTCCAACTTGGGTTGACATTTATCTCCAAAACCATTTCCAATTACTTTGTTTAAACCAACTTGACAGTTGTGATGGATAAAATGCTCTAAATTCCCCCTATATTAAAAAATGTTTAAAAACAACAACTACAGTGAACATTTGAGAATAGAAGGTTTACATCCATAAACAGATGAAGTAACGTTTTACAGTCTGACATGATGCTGCTTTGGGTTGGACTTCCAAACCAAGTCCTCACAGCTCCCTGAGAAAACTCAAAAGGACCAGTTCTTGATCTCACTGCGTCTTCTCGGATTCATTAGTCATCCAGAGCAAACAGGAAACAGCATCCAACATTACTACAACAAGCTGCATTTTTAAGAAAGACAACTGAACAAATGAGCTAAACACTTGTTGTTTGTTCAGTCCTTATAGCAGTACAAGACAACATATAATAAATGCTCTGAACAGACAGACGCTGTGAAAGAAAAATCCACAAAGGGTCAAACTGACAAAAGTTAACAAAATATGAATCAATTAATGAAAATCAGTCACTGGTTTGGGTTTTGTTTCCACAGAATTATTTGAATAAACAAACTAATGAAACTAGCCTTGATATTTTGCTACTGAACTCTGAGACTTCTGCACCTGACCACAGGTACTTTGTCCCACTGCTCCATCTGTCTCAGGTTTGAAGGTTTCTCTCCATATATTTCAGCTCCATTCACAGATGTTCAACAGGATTTAGATCAGGGCTGTTTGGTCCTGAGCCATTCTTGGTGTTTTAGCTGAGTGTTTTGGGTCATTATCCTGTTGGAGGACCCATAACCTGCAGCTGAGACTGAGTTTTCTGACTCTGGGCAGCACATCTGGCTTCAGAATGCCTTGATAGTCTTGAGATTTCTTTGTACCCTGAAGATTTAAGACCCCGACCCCCCTCCTCCCCCCTGTCAGATGCAGCAAAGTAGCCCCAGAACAGAACTGATCCTCCTACATATTTCACTGTAGGTCCAGGGTTCTGTTCTTTGCACGGTTCATTTCTGGCTCTGTAAACACACAGCTGATGAGACTAGTTGCAAAAAGCTCCAGTTCTGTCTCATCTGTCTAAAGAAGATTCTCCCAGAAGCTCTGTGGCTTCTGAAGATGCATTATGGCAAATTTCAATTGAAGACACCTGTGATGCTGACCACAGGATACACTTTAGTTTAACATGTCCCTATAGTCAGATTATTGTCACCCTTTTTTAGGTGGGGCCGTCTGTTTTTGTTCATTAGCTTGTTCATTCAAATAATTCTGTTGAACCAAGCAATGACTGATTTTCATTGGTTGATTTTTAGTCATTTTTCCTTTTTATTATTTTTGTCAGTTTCAAGTTATTTTAGTAACCTTTGTGGGTTACTCTTTCTTTAATGAAAGGGTAGCAACAAATTTGTCAGTGACTGTATAAAGCATCCTTTTAAACCCAGCTAATTTCATGCTTTCAGGTGCTTTATAATGTGGTTACCAACACACACAGCTGCCATGCAAAAATCTGAAAAACACTCTGACAAATCTTTCTCTAGAAACTGGATAAAAATAAGTCTTTGTCCATACTTAGCCAAACCAGGAAAATACTGAAAATGCCAGATAACCGTTTGTTTTCATACTAAATGGGATTTGTTTGAACATAGACACATAGGGAAAAAAAGAAATCTAAAGAACTGAGAGAAAGGATAAAAAATACTGCAACAGAAAGTGAAAAGAACAGAGACTAACAGTTTCACACCTGTGTGCTCACACACTCCTTATCCCACTGTGTGTTTTACAAGAGTTATTTATTTTTATGTAAAGAGAAGCACAGGAAGAAGTTGTTGTTCTGACAGGAAGCAAGGAGCAGCTTGAAACTCTGACTTCCTCCCAACCTGCCAGGGTCTAGTCTAAAAGGATCAGAATGGACCAGAACCACTGTGTTACTGAAAACCAGGATCCACTCACAGTGTAAAAGCCAAGGTTTCGGAGCAGTGTCTTCATCAGAATCTCAGCCAGGTGGGTGTCGGGGTGGCCCCCTGTGGTACTGTAGGCGAGCTCGGGGTAAGCTGTAAAGGCTGGGCCGGAGGAGGGCACCTCGGGTCCGTCAGCGGGAAAGCTGTAACCGAGGAGAGAGGCCACATGGGTGTGATCCTGGAGACTGGTCAGGATGATGTCCAGCTGCATCCTCTGAGGCAGGAAAAATCAGATTTAATGGTCTCAACAGATTAAACAGGTGAACAAATGATCAGAAAACTAGATGGATCTGCTCATCAACTCTGCAACAATAAAAACAGCTGATATTATTTCAAAGAACAGCTTAGATGAACCATCTAAGCTGAAACTGAAGCAGCAGGAAGAACATGAGCGTGTTAGGTTTTATCTCCCTGCTGGTTGTGAACACTGACTAATGCACAAGCTCAATTCATCATTTTCAAATGAATGTATGAACACTGTGAAACTTTCTGAACAAACACCAACGGATCACCAACCAACGTTTGGAGATCCAGCTCAATATAACCTGCATAAATTCTGTTTTATTTGGTACAGAGCGTTCACAAACACACACTGTGGTTTAAAGCAGCATTTTAAAACAAGGCTGTTGTGTCAGTGGTCATTTTGTTGACAAATTATTTTTTCCCACAGTAGTTGTCCAAAACCATTTGTTCTGAAACAAAAGTGAGAAGATCAAATAAATAAAAACAAAATCACAAGGACTAAAACCTGGTTAGTCCTTGATTATTGGGATTTTGGTCCACAAATACAAACAAAACAAAAATGTCTGACAGTGATGAGAGCCAATCCGGTCTAATTTTGTTATGTGATTAACAGTTCCACTTGGTTTTAAGGTCATGGTTTTCAGTTGTTTTGTTGTCTCTGATTTTTAATACTCAAGGTTCATTTAAAAGAAAATATAAATGTCAATTCTTATTATAAACTAATGCAGTTCTGTAAAGTCTTACTATATTATGGCTTTAGTTTTCCTCCAAAGAATAAACACTAAATATCTTAGTGAAAGCAGTAAAATAAACTTTAGTTACGTCTGAATGAAATGTTAGTCAATCACAGTATTATAATAACATGTCCTGGTTGAATATTGAAAAAGCAGCAACATTTTAACCACTTTGATTGAAATCCTATCATTTGTCAGGTAAAAGGGAATTGCATTTCCTCATACAGACTGTTTTTACCAACACAGGCACTCAACATACTGACCAGGTTATATGTTTGTTTCAGTCTAACGTATCCTGTCCTCTCTGCTGGCTGATGCTGGCTCCAAGTGGTTCAAAAAGAAAATCTCATCTGTGCCAACTTTAAAAATAACTCTGGCTTGAGTTTTCTCATTTGAGGAAAAGCCAAACCAGTTTCTTAAAAGGGAGATAAAGTTATTTTTTAGGAAGCATCCCCTCTGTTTTGGTTATTCCTTCAGCTCCCGCTCTAGTCTGAGTGAGAAATCCACGGCACTGCTTGTAGTTTGTTATGATTTGGTGCCAATTAGTCAATAGCTGACACAAATTACAGATCAGACAGAATGTGTCGTAGAGATGGCACATCAACAACACCTGGCTGCTGCACTCTGCCTGTACTGTACTTTACTGGCTCAAAGCTTTTTACACCAGATGAACTGAATGGTACACGCATGTCTCCAATCAAGACAGGTGAACCATAGTTCAAATTGTTTTCATAAACTATTCGATACCCGATCAGGCATACTTCTGAGCAGAGGTCCATCCCCAGGAAGTCAGGACAACATGAAGAGACTTGATGCTGGAGCTGCTGTAGATTCTGACTCTACACAGGATTAGGTTTGGGGGCTGAATACATATAGTATGTTCACACTGTTTTCTTGTCGTTTTATATACTTTTTTTTATTTTAAAACACGTTTTAAATTTCCATTTAACTTCATTAATCTGAAGTATTTTAGCAGAATTTTTGTTTTTAATCAAATTAACAATCCAACTGAATTCCAGGGTGTAGGGCAACAAAATATAAAGATTTTGAATACTTTTAAAAGGCAATGTAATTTGGAGCGATTTGTTTTGTGAATATGACGCAGAGGCAGAACAGAAGAGCTAAATGTGAAGCCGATATGACACAATGTGCCCATAAATGTTTTAGAATGCTCTGAACTCAGGCTTGGGGATCATGGTCTAGTAATCCCATCATCCTGTTCTGCAACGGCACAAACCCCAGATTTCTCAGTTGGCACACAGAACTGTCGTGCCTCTGTTTCAAAACCACTGAAAGTACTGCTCACAGCTGTGAAGTGACAGTTGCAATTTGGTTACAGGAATGTTACCAAACAATGTGACATGAGTCCAAATTCAGTCAGACATTAGTCACTGTTCTCTGTCCAGTGAGACAGTGGTTTCAGCAGCAGTCCTGAACTGATGTGGTGCATGTGTGCAGGAAGCAGCCGGTACCTGTCCTTTGGAGAGACTCTCCCATCGGTCAGGGCCCTGAGGCAGCAGGGTGTGAAGCAGCTCCATCCTTTCCCTCAGTGGAGGCAGCAACATGGTCGCTCCCACAGACAGAGTCTCAATCACCGACTAAAACAAGAACAAACCGTCAGCAGCTACAGAGAGAGCTCACAAAAATGAGTCAGGACTCTGGAGTCTGACCCTTTCTGACCCCCTCTGCTCAGAAGAGCTGACTTCAGTACACCTGATGTTTCCATGAGGAGTGACCATGGTATGTTTCAGTTTGATGACCAAAACAGATCTAATATTATATGTCAGAGCATTTTGAATATTGCCTGATACCATGAAAGAGGGCTGATCATGTGTCTGTCTGTTAGCAGAATATTGCATGAACCACTGGATGGATTAAGATGAAGCTCTCAAAATGCAATCATTCAAAGTGCCTCTGCAACTGATTAACTTTTGGGCTCAAGTCAATTCAAAATGGCTGCCTAAGCTAATCAACTGTAGAAAACACAAAAATGGCTATTACTAAAAATAAGTGTGCTATTAGCTCAGAGACATCCTCAGCGCACACTTCCAGTGCTAACAGAATTCTCAGGATATTGTGTAAAAATGCATATTATTTTAAATAGTTTTTAAACTGTCATTTTTCAACACAGAACAAAGATCTTTGTTGAACATGCTGGTGTGAAAGGCATGCTATCTGGTAAACAGGAGCCTGTCATAGTGAACAGGTTAGAGAATTCCCTTATGCTGGGTCTGTGTTCACATCAGAGAACAACTCAAACTTGTTTGGAAGGACAGATCAGAGTCGCTGGCTACCAAAGTGAGACTCCTGCATCCACTTCCCTTGTCAGCCTTTTTTATGCTGCAGAAACCTGAAAATCATGCGCTTTTCAAATGACCTGCTCCTGACACCTGCTTCGGGTCCACTGGTCCTCCCACACTGCTGAGGTTCCCCATAGAGTCCATGACCTGATTGGAGAGAATGACTTCTTCCTAAAGCAGATCAGGAGGAAAGAACTAAAGTGGTTTGCCCACATAGTGAGGGTCAAGAGAACTCTGTGAAACGGGATCCTCCAAGGAAAAGCTGAAAAACTCCATAAAAGGGGGTGTCCTCCTCATTAATAGACCTGTGACACCTGTACCTGGACAGGGCTTCCTTTCCATGCCCTCACCTATCTCTCTGAGGATCAGTCAAGGTGGAAGCTGCTGGTTAATGATGTTTGTACTGCCCCCTTGGCAATAGGCTAAGGGACTGTTATTAATGAAAGGTAGCGGGTAATGCACACGTGTCAGACTCCATTCCTCAGGGGGGCGCTCTCCTGCATGTCTTAGATGTGTTCTTGCTTTAAATGGATGACTTGTTGCCGTGCTCCTGGAGAACCTGATGATTTGGTGAGGAGGTGATTAAACCATCTGAATCAGGTGTGTTGGAGCAGAAACACCTAAAACCTCCAGGACAGTGGCCCTCGAGGCCTGGAGTCTGACACCCCTGCTTTAAAGAATGGTAGGCCCTTACTTTAGAAATGTTTCTAAATCTAAAAACATTTATTACTTCCACTTTTGGACTTGAACAGCTTTACAAATAGCTCACAGTGAAGACTTAAAATGTAGGATTTCTGAAAACAAAAACGTTTCTCATTTACTTGGTTAAAAATAAATAAACCATTTGTAAAACTTTTTTTTGCTGGTGTTTAACTCACAGATGTCAGGATACAGTGTCATTCAACATTACTCTAGCTCCATTTTTCCATTTAATTCAAATTATCTATATTTTAAACAGAGAACCAAACAAAACATCTCAAAACAAGGTCATCTTTAATACCTTTTTCCACACGTTTTTAAAAAGTAATGTATCTGTAACCCTGAATGCTCTGAAATAAAAAAAATATTTGTTTGTGATGCCAAGTATTGTTGCCATTAGAAGTTTCTATTCACACATCATGAACATGAATGTCAGATTGATTTTAATGATTTATTTAAACCATTCTTTCTCCCACATTGGAAGGATTTATAACATTTAACTTCAATGACTTGATTTTTTCCTGATGCACAGAGGGTCTGACATGATGACTGGATGGAAACTTCTGTTCAAACAGAACCAAATAAATGTTGTCTGTCCTGCTCATGTTTTAATGTTCTGTTTGAGTTTGTAACATTTCTCTGTCACCAGTTTTATCTTGTACCTCCTGAATCTCATCAGGCACTGACGCGTCCATCAGTCTGAAGAGCAGGTTCCTCAGCGGCCTGGCCTGTCGACCCAAAATACTCGTGGCCACGCCCCCCGCCAGTGCCAGAGCCAGATGATTGGATAAAAGCCGAAGACAGAGCTTGAGGAAGTTATGATGCTCCCTGCAAACATGGAAACTTTATTATTCCTAGGAACTGGTATCACCTGTAGACAGCTGAAGCCTAAATGACCTCACCTGGAGGAGGGGAAGGGAAGGGGGGGAACATCGCTGTTGATGCCATCACAGTAGCGCTCGAGAAAGGAGCGCAGGTGAGAAAAGGTGCTTTCTTCAAGGTCGACACAGTACGGTCGGTGCCAGGCCACCACCTGCCTGCAGAGCCACAATAAAGAAATAAAAGTAAAAAATGATGTGTTTATTCAGACAGAAGCATCAACTCCTGGTCGCTCTGGTAACAAAGCAGAAACATCAGCAGCAATGAAAAGTCCTCAACCCCTGATGACACTACAGCCAGTGTCACAATCCAGGGCAATAAGAACCAGCACCTCTAGAGTTACATCAGGACATACAGATACATTCAGCTCAGGATGTCCAGAGCTGACCTTGTGTCAGATCAACACATTTTTCTTTAGCTTGCAACTTTTGCAGTTTGGTTATTTCTTGTGGTGGTAAAAATAGAGCTATGTTTAATACTGCCAATTAATTTAGTTTTAATTTATTCTCTTGTATGAAACACTTCTGTGTCTAAACAAATCTCCCCCAAAGCAACAATGTTTTACCTATTTAAAATGACTTGCAGGAAGTATTTCAGGCACCTTTAGAAAGTACTGATTGTTCTGCTGAACTGAAACACTTTGCTGTGTTTGAGTTGAAATTTGTAAGTAATCATGAAATCATGGATTTCTTTCTTCATTGAATTGTCAAGTTTTATTAATCTATGGGACAAAAATGGTTTTACATCCAAAAATTGGGCCTTCAGAAAAAAGAATCTGGAGATTTTTAGGGCCTTATGATCCTCTCTCTAACTCTGATTTCCAGCATTTGTAATGCAAGTCAACACATTCCCATTTCCCTTTGACCTGTGTCCCTGTGGTGCTGTGACCACAGCTGCAGCATCACCTGTCTCTGGGCAGAGCGGTCCATGCCAGGCTGTGGGACGTCCCTGCTGAGATCTGCTGAATAGCGACTCCGTCCAGGCCAACCACCTTCTTGGGTTTGGTGATGGGCCCTGTGGAGTTCCCCTGTCCACACTGACCCATGGAGTTGTTGCCCCACGCGTACACTTCATTATCTGGATGATGACAACAGTCAGAACAAACATTAGGAGTTAAACAACTTTTATATGAACAGATAAAACCAGTGTTGAATGTATTTTCAATTATATCATTCTTATTGCTACACACAGATCCAGAGTCAGCAAATTAATATTTCAACAGGGAATAAAAGTTCATCACCACTGAGCTCATAGTTAAAATACTACACATCTGAAAATCTGTTTATGGAAGCAAAGATGAGAGGAGTACCATGAGACAGGGCCAAGCAGTGGCTGTCCCCGATGGAAATGTCCACCACTCGGGTTGTAGCCAGCTCCTCGATTAGTTTGGGTCGCAGCGCTGTGGCTTCAGAGGAACCACAGCCCAGGCAGGCGCCACAGCCCCAAGCATACACCTGATTCAAAATAAAACAAACAATCAGGAACATTTTCAGGTTGGAAATTAATGTTCACAAATTCAGGGATTAAAGCAAAAAATAAAAAATCTTTGGACTGATTTTTTTTTCTACATTTAATCATATTACCTGAGCATCACACCCTCCCATGCCTCACATCTTTTCTGCATGTCACTTCCCAAAGGTTTTCATGTAAAGAGGAGTGTACTGTGTACATGCCCTTAGTCGAAGTACACAGAACAGTGTTCTCTAACGAAGCATTCAGGTTGTAAGACACACGTCCAATAAATAACTCCACTAATTCAAACAAAAATACTCCTGAACATTTGTTGTGGTATCAGTCAACAGAAATTATGAGCATTGGAAATGATCAAACAAGGTCTTAAATATTATAGAACCATTACTGTTGCCATTTACAAAAGTACAGTGTTTCAGTTTGAGTAAAATAATAAATATAATAACAGACCTCCCGTGTGTCAGGCGGATATGCTAACCATTGTCCTAATAAGCCACACGTCAGACAAAGTACACTGGTAGCTACTTATCTATGCAAGCTCTCCTGTTTTTGTACTTTATTTCCTAGTTCTGACCCTCATCCTTTATCTTGGTTTGGGATCAGAAAAAGTGACCCAAAAGAAAAACTCAAAGTCATTGTAGTGCAGTGATTTACTTTTAGATAGAAAGTTTTACATTTCCATCCTGCCATCGATCAGTCAGGATCAGTCAGTATTATCTGGATGCGGTGGGGGGGAAGGTGTCCTGGGACGCTGCAGGACTGAGCTGCCTGTAATGCTGTGGGACGGAGGAGGCTCCACTGCAGCACCCACTGCTCATTGGAAAGAAAGTAATGTTTTGTATATAACTACTGTTCCCTGAAGGAGAGGAACGAGGTACAACACATGTACTATGGGATATCACGCCTGCATGTCCTGGCTGAAGACACCTTTAATCACGCCTTTAGGCAAATGACGTGATGACGACAAGTGACAGGCCCCGCCTGCACTATGTAACCGTCCGTCATCACAGTCATTCCTCAGTTCAATAGCCGCTCTTCACCAAGCCCAGCTGAGCAGCGGAGCAGCCATGTGTTGTACCTCGTTCCTCTCCTTCAGGGAACAGTAGTTATATGCATAACATTACGTTCCCTTTCAGTCGATTCACTCGGTACAACACATGTACTATGGGACATATATAAACGCCCCGCAGAGC
>NC_051444.1:34797092-34803339 GCF_001649575.2 Kryptolebias marmoratus
CAGCCAGGGGATGAGCTCCTGGCGTGACCCCATTGAAACCAACATGGCAGGTAGAGATAGCTGCCAGGTAAACTTGTATTGTGGAAAAGGAGAGCCCTTTATCCAACAGCTCCTGCAGGAATGTTAAAACATCCACCATTGAGCACTGAAATGGGACAATGTGCTTGGCTTCACACCACTGCTCAAAGGCTCGCTACAAATGTATGCTGCACCACTGCAAGAGAGTGTGAGACAGTCCTAACAGGGGACGCGAACGTGTCCTGGCCCGCCGGCGGCACCCTGACCCGACAAAAACTCATCCTCGTCCTCCGACAGACCTTGAACGTCCAGACCAATGACCAGTACGTCCTCGTCTGCCTGATGAGGGTCCAGTAGAAACTGAGACTGAGCACCTGCTTCATTTCCAGCTAACCCATCAGCATAATCCATGTGGTCCGCCCAGCTGGAAGCGAGGACACCGACGGAAAAGCCGTCCTCGTGGGACTCTGATGAAACCGGGTTGCCAGACCCAGAGAGCAAAGGGTCTTGCTGTGAGACTGCAGCCTCTCTCAGCACCTTCTGGAGTAACTTCACCCGCCTTTCCAGGGTGGAACGGCGAAGCTGGCGACAGAACGCACAGGCTTCGGGCTCCGCCAACGCTCTGCGAGCGTGAACGATCCCCAGACAGACGGGACAAGCTTCGTGCTGGTCCTTCTCGTGGAGCGAGAAGCCGCACCCCTGAGGACAGGGGCGAACAGAAGACTTCTGCTTCGCTTGTGTCAGCTTTGTGCTCATCCTGAACCACAAACGCTGAACTGTGCAGGACAACCTCGGGACTAGCGCTTTGCGGGCAGGCACGCTTACCAGCAGGCAGCAGTGGCTAACACCAACAAAAGCAGTTAATGTAATTCTGAGCAGCCTTGTGAAACAGAACTAACTAGCAGCAGCAGCTAGCCTGACTTGAAGAGCTGTTCCTAGTGAGGTGACGAGCGTAAGAACTGAGGAATGACAGTGATGATGGACGGTTACATAGTGCAGGCGGGGCCTGTCACTTGTCATCATCACGTCATTTGCCTAAAGGTGTCTTCAGCCAGGACACGCGGGAGCGTGATATCCCATAGTACATGTGTTGCACCGAGTGAATCGACTGAAAGGGAACCATACTTGCTTTCACATGAGTTTTCAAAAGTCTCCAGCTAGTTGTTTTTTTGTTTTGTTTTGGGTTTTTTAAATATTCCCTACAAGGGTCTAAAAACTCCTTAAACATAGCAACAAAGACTAAGTTAACAGCACTGCTTGCACACAGGCGCACTTTATGACACGCCTTGCTCTGTTTTGATTGGCTAAGAGCAGAAACACAGCTCTGATCTAAATGCTTCAGTTTCCAGGGCCAAACCACAGGGTGGTGTCCTACCTGTCCGGTAGAGGTCAGGGCCAGAGACGACTGGCTTCCTGCACACACTTTCCTGATGAACATCCCCTGCAGAGCTTCCACCACCTTTGGCTTGTAGACTCGATTAGTATCACCGTGTCCCAGTTTTCCTGCAGGACAACACACATCAGTGATAAGCAAACTGTGACAGAAAACCGAATCCAGCAAGAAACTCAGAGGACACACAACCAAAAGGACTATACTAAATTATTTATAATTATATTAAGCATGTGACACAAAAGGTTTACCCACCATTATCCCCTCCTCCAAAGGACCAAACGGTGCGTCCATCCTTCGACAACGCAATAGTGTGGGAACTTCCACAAGATACCTCTCCAACATTGCTGATGTCTTTGACCAGAGTTGGAATGTTTCGGCTGTTGCTGTCGCCATGTCCTGCATTTACAAACAAGCACAAATAAGTTTAAGAATGAAAAACCAAACAAGACCAATTAGTGGTTACCACTGGGTTAGACGAAGCAAAATTTAATCTCTCTCAAGTTATGAACCCAGAGTGACAGATCAGCCTCAAACCTAAAAAGCATGAGAGGATTTTATTGTGTAAATGCTTATTCAGCATTTTCCCATTGTTCTTTGCAATCTAACTCCTTCTGCATACTTTGTGCTATTTCAACCATTCATTTATCAATACGTTCAGTTTGTTTAGGAGTTAGGTGCTATGATGTGTGCTTTCAAAATATTTAACTTTATTTCCAAATATTTTCACCATAACAATACATTGAGATCTCTTCAATTCATATGAATGCTGCCGAGTGAACACTATAGTGATCCTGTTTCTTTGTATTATTCTTTATTCCAGCTCACATAGATTATTTTTAATGCTAACTCGCTCTGCATAAATAGCGCTCTTTCAACCGTTCATATATCAACATTTAGCTTATTTAGGAGACAGGTGCTGAAATTTGTAACTTTTATAGTTTTCAAAATAGTAAGTTCTTTTGGTTCTTTTACGCCAGGTGCCCTTCCTGCCACAACCTGGGTTCGAACCTGCAACCTCAGGATTACAAGACCACCGCAGACCCCCAGTTTTCAAAAGATTTAACTTTATTTCCAAAAACAAAAACACCTATTAAACTACATTAAGATGTCTTCAAATCTTTCAAAACTTTGTTCTCTTTCATATCTCCTTCACAATACCTGTTCCATTTTTTTTGCCTTGTGTTCTCCCTGTGTGGCTTTTTTGTCTTTTTATGTTTTCCTGTGCATCATTTGTGGCTCTTTCTAAGTCCTTAAGGCTGGTTTCGACTCCACGAGAAGTGAAGAAATCTGCTCTCGTTAGTTGTGCGACGAAAATCATGTCATTTTGCTCTCACGGGAGCTCCGAGAGCCTGTTCTGTGCACAAGCTCCAGGCAGAACATTTTCTCAGAGGTGTATGCGCCAAGTATTGTGTGATTGTTCAGAACTTCGTGGGCATGTTTGTTAATGTAGAATAGAGCTTGAACCACAATGATGTCATTCTGCTTCAACTGTTCTGCTTCTAGAAGCCGGCTGTTGTGCTAGAAAGATGGATAGCTTTGAGAAGAAACGGAAATACAGCCATCTTTACAACTGTTTTAGCAAAACATAAAAAAATAGTCAAATAATAAAGAACTTGTGGAAGGAGATAGTACAATTATTGTGCATGAAGGAGTCCATCTGTCAGAAACAGTGGAGGTTGACAGATTTGCAAAGGCCAAAAGGCAGATGCAGGGATGGAGTGGAGACCCGTTCCAGTGCTGTACACCACTTTACAGTTGTGTCCTTGGGTAAGACACTTCACCCTCCTTGCCTACTGGTGGTGGTCAGAGGGCTCGGTGGTGCCGGTGTGATGGCAGCCTCACTCCTGTCAGCCCGCCCCAGGGCAGCTGTGGCTACAATGTAGCTTACTGCCATCAGTGGATGAATGGGTGGATGATTGTAGTGTGAAGCGCTTTGGGGTCCTTGGACTAGATAAAGCACTATAGAAGTGAAGGCCATTTAATTAACTGGTTAACATCAGCTTTGCGGAGTCCCAGTGTTATGTTACAAGAAGTGAAAGAACAGAAAAATAAGTATCGTATTTTCTGCACTATAGGACACACTGGGTTATAAGACGAACTGTCAATGAATGGTCCGTTTTTGAACTTTTGTCATATAAAAGGCACACCGGACTTTAAGGCACATTAAGCAAAACAAAACAGCCCCGTCTTTTTGGAGAATACTGCACTGATGTAAGCATCAAGTATAAACGCCTCCAACACTCCCTCAGGTCCGTGCGCAGAGCCCGGGGTGAAGCTACAAAACACGACATTAACTGAGCTTTAATGCTGCAAACGGTGCAGCTTTGGAGTTTACCAAAGTTGTACTGAAACATTACGACTTCTTACATATATAAGGTGCTCCGGATTATAAGGTGCACTGTCGTTTTGTGAGAAAACTGAAGGCTTTTAAGTGCGCCTTATAGTCTGGAAAATACGGTAATAAGGTAAGTTTGTTTACTTTAGAGCTAGGAACGTCCTAAGACTATCTCTAGTGTTAGATTAAGGCCTGATCAAGACATTTTCCGTTGAAAATGTTCTCGATATGAGAGCTAACTGTTAATGCCAACATGTCACAAAAGCAATAAGACAAAAAAAGATTACAGAACAGGGATCTGAATTTATCGCTCTGAGTGACCAACTCAATGTTGTGGCCCCAGCAGCTGCACGGTACATCCTACACTCCTGGCACAGCTACCTGAGCTGTAGAAAAGTTCACCATTACCTGCGGTCCTTGTTATCATCTGCATAAGAGAGCTGCTAGCTTTAGATGTTCAGATGTTTCCTCAATGTAGCCTCACAGCACACTGAAATCTGAAATTACTAGGATTTGGGCCAAAAAATCTTCATGAGGACAACTCTACTTAAAGCTATAATTAAATTTATCTGGTGTTTATTCTATGCAGTCTACAGCAGGGGTGTCAGACTCCAGGCCTCGAAGGCCGCTGTCCTGGAGGTTTTAGGTGTTTCTGCTCCAACACACCTGATTCAGATGGTTTAATCACCTCCTCACCAAATCATCAGGTTCTCCAGGAGCATGGCAACAGGTAATCTATTTAAAGCAGGTGTTTTAAAGCAAGAACACATCTATGACATGCAGGAGAGCGCCCCCATGAGGAACGGGGTTTGACACGTGTGGTCAACAGCTTCTGGGATGTTTTAGTTGACACTGGTTTTACATTTATTCTCAATATTTCTGATTAAATCTAGATTTCACCCTTGATCATAAATAAAAATATTACCAGATGACGACCAACAGATTTAAAATTAGTGTTCTGAGTACATGAAATATCTGAGACTTATTTTAAACAGAGTGACTGTCAACACACCCTTTTTGTGTACCTGTGCATTAAAAAAGCTATAAATAAGTATTAAATATCAGATCAGACCTATAATATAGTCAGTAATATTATTTAAACAGCAGTAGTAATAGTAGGTGCATTTGTTGGTAATTAGAAGCAAATAAATCATGTCATACATATTTTAATTTCAACAACAACAATATTTTAGGTCATGGTTATATCATATCACCAGAATCTTATACTGGCCCGAGCCTAATCCAACATGACACATGCCGTCAAATACAGTAAGTACTGCTCTAAGAAGACTTTACAGATGTGATACTTGCAGTTAAAAAAAAAAAACCCATGCAGAGGGAAATTAGCGCACATACCTAACCTCCCAAAGTCTCCTTCGCCCCAGGTGTAGAGTTCTCCATCCTCACTAACTGCAGAACTGTGTCTGTAGCCAGCAGACACACACACAACCACCTAACACACACACACATGAAAAAACAAGTGACAACAGTTGACTTTTCTCTGTCAGGTTAGGGGAAAAAGGTCCATTACATTATATTCTTTACTGGACAAACAGAGGGGGAAAAACACCTCACATGCACCTTTAAATCCAAACCACCATTCCCAGAACATGACAAGTCACTAAACCTAAAACCAGTCATTTGTTCGGTTGTTCAGTTTTCATTAAACAGACACGAATCAGAAAATTTAGGTCTAATCGTGACCTCCGCCAAGGAGTGGACGTCCATCCTTCTCTTAGCAAGATGGCTTAAAAACTAGAGGACAGATTTTCGGGAAATTTCAGAAAATGCTGGGGTTGCCACGATCTAGATCCTACAATTTATTAATGGCCTATGATCTTGGAGGATGTTTACCCTCTAGTTATTTATAAAATTTTAAAAATCCACAAGCAATAACACCCTTAGATGCTTTCTAACTTTTCTCTGCCTATTTCTGGAAGATTTTCCCAATCAGCAGGCTATTTGCTGACAGGTGAGGGGGTCTGGACCCACCACACATTAGATGGGACAAAAAATTACTTTAACATCTACAGAGAATTAACAAACAGAAAACTGATGGGTGTCTGGAGAAACTTTTAGACTATTTTCTGAACTCCAGAAATGTGATCTGAAGCAGTTTTCCACAAGGAGGAAGTTCTGAACCCTGCAGAGAAATATGGCTCAGCTCTCTGGACACCAGATGGTCTCAGATAGAAAGACAGAGGACACGTTCTGTGGACACTTGATAGTCTCAAACAAAACACGCTGGTTTCAGTGTATTGTAAGAGGAGGACATGCAACCTCACTCTAATCTAAAACTATAAATTTTGGGGGGGATTTTTTGAAAACGTCCAACCTTTTCTGGAATAGTGGTTTGCATATACAGGTGCTGGTCATAAAATTAGAATATCATGAAAAAGTAGATTGATTTCAGTAATTCCATTTAAAAAGTGAAACTTGTATATTATATTCATACATTACATACAAACTCATATATTTCAAATGTTTATTTCGTTTAATTT
>NC_051444.1:34804655-34814977 GCF_001649575.2 Kryptolebias marmoratus
TAATCATCAAAATTAAACGAAATAAACATTTGAAATATATGAGTTTGTATGTAATGTATGAATATAATATACAAGTTTCACTTTTTAAATGGAATTACTGAAATCAATCTACTTTTTCATGATATTCTAATTTTATGACCAGCACCTGTAAATGGAATTTCAAAGGAAAAGGAAGTAGTATGGGTGAACTGTAAATTCAAAGAAGCACTTGTGAGGGTGACCCTACCTTCCCCTGCAGCGGACCCTGGATAAGTTTAGGGTACTTCTGTGTGGAGCTGTTCCCGTGACCCAGTTTGCCATAATCACCATCACCCCAGCTGAACACCTCACCCTCCGTTGTAAAGGCCAGCGTGTGGCCATCAGAGCCCTTGGACGACGACACCTTCTTGATGGCTCGGTGGGGTTCAAAGGTCAACTTCTTGAGTGTTGATTGGTTGTTGGAGTCTCCGAGGCCTAATCTGCCATAGCTGCCTTTCCCACAGGCCCGAACAGAACCATCAGAGGAAATGACAAAAGTGCAGTACTGACCCGCCTCAATCTGCAAAGAAATGAATAGAGGGTGTGTTTTTGACTACTGACAAATATCATGATGACAAAAACAAGCCTTTATTTTAAACTCTCATATAAATAAGAAGTTAAATCGGCTGTTCAGGCAACTTTGACTTTTGTTGTGAATTGGCACTATATAATAAACTGAATTAAATTTTACAGCTGTCTGTAATTCCACTACACACTTGAGTCCCATGTACAGAGGTGTGTCCCTCATTAGGCCCAAGCTCCGAAAGTGGAGAAAAGTCTATGAAGTGCAAGAATTTATAATTATTCTTACGTCCAAAAAACACCTTTTGAGGGCCTAAACATAAGCAAAAAGTTCTGAAACTTCACACACACTCATGAAGAGAGGAGAAAAAAAGTACTTATGTTAAGGGTCCTGAAAATTTTCAAGGACAACCAGATTTATACTGCCCTCTAAAGACCAGCCCCTCTGACAAGTTCTATATAAAACTATACCATTTGGTAGATTTAAACAACTCCAATTCTGGCAAAGTTGGGACATTGTTTAAAATGTAAAAAAAAACTCTGAGGCTGTAGGCATGACTAGACATCTTTGATGTTTAAAAAGTCTCACATTCTGCCTCTAAACACAAACCAGTTCTTATATTTCACACAGACGAATGAGGATTGTTGAACATTTACACATGTGTTGAACTGTCATTCATTCAGACAGGAAGTGTTAGTGAATACCCATGACATCCCAGGTACTGCTGGGTTTAAAGCACGGAGTGGCAAATACAGAATGATTGGTGAGACTCTGTAGAAACACATACTGTAGCAGGAAACGTTCATCTTCAATCATTCTCCCCCCAAACACAAAGTACTGACAACTCACACATACAACATGGAATAAAAACAGTTTCACTTGACTAATCCAAACATCTAATTAAACATGTATAACATCAGTTTAATGCCATGAAACATTACATTAATTTAACTCCCGGAGACACTGTGTAAGCCCAACCAAACTTCTTCAGCCTGAATGTATTTTCCTAAAGGACGTACCTCCCTGGGCTGGAACTACTTCAGAAGTGAGTCTCCTGAATGTCTGGCAACATTTATGGAGGTTCTCAACTTCCCCGTGGGAGTCACAGAGACTTGCAGTCTCGTCACATGAATTTTGAACATGTTCAAAACAAATGCATGAGAAATTTTCTATTAGAATAGTCAATAGCTGTCACATGTCTAAAATCTCTCATTTTGTCATAGGTGTCTTCAACCTGTCTGAGTTTTTTGGACTTTGGCTTCTTTTTTTAGTTTCTGTCTAGTTCTTCTGACTTCGTATCTAATCCATTCTTTTTTCCTATTTTTTAAAAACTTGGCTTTCATATTCTGTTCAACTGCTGTAATTTTTTTATTTTTCAGATTGATCTGACTGACAACCACTGTCATCCTCTTGTCCAGTTTCTTTAAACATTTGATCCTATGACGCAGACCATGTGCAGATACGCCAGGTTTTCAATTTAATTTAGTTTATATTTATAGCACCAATTCACAACAAAAAGTCACCTCAAGGCACCGCACAAAAGAAAAAACAAGCCCAAATAATAAACCCAATTCAGATTCAGTTCAAGTTATAATACAATACATTCACATACAGTACATTATGAAACATCAATTAGTAAAAGTTATCTCAGGAAACCAGCAGACTGCACTGAATCTGTAACCCTGAGCAGCCTGTTGGCGACAGTGGAACAAACATGTGGGTTGACTCCAAAAATTAATCAGTCAAATGATTACTTTGAGAGTTTGAATAAAATGTATCCAGTGGATCAAAAGATATTTTGATCCCATACACAAGGGCACACACATACCCCAGCCTTTCATGGTAGCAGCTAATAAAAACATTCAGATTGATCTGACTGACTCACATTGTGCTTTCTTTATAGGGATTTGAAGATAAAATTAAATCATAAACACATTAATCAGAATCTAATCATAGGACCAGCAAATATTTACCCTTCTATGAGAGAACCAGTTAAATCTGAATATAAAGAAACTATGTTAACATGTTTATGAAGGATCAGTCTATTACATCACTTCCTATAAAAAATGTTTCCACATACTGTTTGTGCATCGGCGAAGCTGGCAGCTAACTTGGGCTGCAAAATCTTTTCCTGCGTGCCTTCCACCAGCTGGTGGCTGCTGTTGCTGCCCCACACATACACCTCACAGGTTTCAGACACCACAGGCGCCTCGCCGGTCTGAATGCTGTCAGGACTGACACAGGTACGAGAGTAGTCCGATGCCATTCTACACACCTGAAAGGACAAAATAACACACACACAAAGGTTGATAAAAATGTGTCACTCATATTCGTAAAGACAAATGGTGAGTAAAAAGCTGTTTTAACTTCTTACTTCCTCAAACAAGCAGAGTGCTGCTTCGTATAAAGAGCAGAGGCCATCAGGAGTTCGTGTGGGCTCTCTCCACTGGCTGCGATCTGCTGAGGAGCCCTGATTTGAACAAACACACCCATCAATGCTGACACAAACCAGTTCCCCTCCCCAAATGAAATCATCTGATCCAAACCAATTCTCAGTCCAGAACCCATTTCAGAGAACAGAAGAAGCACTAAGAAAACTGAGTTCCCTACCCTCTGACAGACGTATTCAAATAGGCATGGGTCAGCAGGAGATTGACCGGATGAAAAATATGCTGGGGTAGATTCTCAGTCATCCAGGCCATGGTAAATCCAAAAAAGTTTATAAACAAAAACAACTGGACTTCTATTCTCTAGTTGAAGACGTTTCTCTTCTCATCCTCAGTTCAGAAATAGAGAGTGTGGAGTTGAGCTTTTAAAGCTGAGATGTGATGTAAGCTGGATTGCTTGCAAATTGTTCTCACTCTCCTAACAATAGAGGCTCATTAGGGTCCTTGTTTGTCTGACTCACTGATGGGCCACTCTGGTCACATGAGTGCAGGTGTTGATTGGAGTGAAACTGACTGGGGATCAGGCCTAAAGCTCCATTATGTTTTTGAAAGCTGGAATCTGAGACTTCCTCCTCTGTTTAATGTTGGTTTCTTCCTTTTGACATAGATGGGTGTGTGTGTGTGTGTGTGTGTGTATATAAAGGAAGCCATTTATGCGTCTCCCCTACCATTATTAGTTGTTTATCATTATTCATTGTTCTCTCTGACTTTATTAAACATAAAAAATCTGAATTATTCTTCCTCTGCTCATATGATTACTTACCAAAGATCGCCTCATCTGCATGAGGATGTTCATGAAACAATCGTAGTTGATAAGACCCTCTTGGCTCTGCAGCACCTGGTTCTGCTCCATGGTACTGACCACAGCGGATGCGGCCAGCGCCATCTCAATCCACTCCAACAAATAGCGGAGGGAGCCTCTCTGCGACGCCAACCCCAGCAGCAGCTCTGAGGCCAGTCGGCGGCCTAAAATGTCTGCTCCAGAGTTCGGCATGGTGACTCCCTTCAGGAAGGTGGTGACCTGGGCCAGGCAGTCCAGGCCCATTGGAGGGATCTTACTCTCATTGGCCAAGGAGAGGGGTGGAAGGGAGCTAACCACATCAATGGCTGTGTGGATAACATCATTGCATAAGTTTATGTTGCCCCCAGAACCTCCACCGGACCCGGGTGGAGGGGGCATCATCCAGCTCTGGCGCAGCAGGGCGAACAGAAGACTGAGACCAGTGCGGACGCCCATTTCAATGAGGGCATCAGTGCTGGAGCGTGGGCGTTCACTGACAGAGTGCAGATCGGCCAAGCCAGAGTTGTTCTCTGGAGAGTGCTGCTGCTGCTTGACCTTCCCCTTGTCATGGTACTTGTTGGAAAGAGCATAGAAGATGCGTTGGAGCACCAGCACACGTTTCCGCAGGGCGCCGGCAAAAGGGGAATCAGAGCAGACCATCTTGGCCAAGGCCAGCTGGCTGCTGAGCAGAGCATCCAGGTAGTGCTCCTGCTCATCGCTGGAGAGGGATTCACGTTCAAAGTCTGGAAGCTGGGGGCCCTTTAGGCACAGGACCTGCTGGGGTAGCAGTACCACCTCTTTGTTGGCCAGCAGCTTGGAGTAAAGCACCGAGACGCCATCCCGTGTGGCGATAGACTCACTATCCTCCGTGATCCATGAGCTGTTCAGGTGCTCCAGCCATTTCAGTTTCACAGGGGGGATCATTAAAGCCATGGCATCTCACTCAGGAGCCATCAGTTCTGAAACAACACGAGGAAAACAAGCATATGTTCACATTCTGTACACATGTGCAAGGAGAATAAAAAAGATCAGTGTATTACAAGCCTGCGTGCTGCCAGGCTTTACTGTCCCCGACACCAGTCTAAGCTCTGCTTGTTTATTGTAAAATACGTCATTTTTAATACACTTTTTTTTTTTCACCTGCACCCCCAAAACCGCTACCTTTCTCTACCTCTTTACACAGTAACACCTACTACAACATACATGTCATGGAGAAAGGGTCAAAAGACGTCAGACTCTTTTTTTTTTCGAAGTCAGAGGAGTATGAAACACCAAAGCAGACAAAAGCTCTACGTACAGACCCGCGCGAGACCGAATGTGCACACATTATAAAATACATCTGCTCTGCCTCAAGTCTGAGCTGTTTGCTGGCTCAGTACATTTACTTCTTTTTTATAACAGTGACTTCATGCAAATTAGACATTAGTTTGTATTTATAAGCACATTTTAAATTGTGGTTTTCCACAATCATTTACAATAACAATCTGAAACTGTGATGTTCTACTGAAGTTCATTATAATGGTGATGTAGCAATGAGCCCAATCACTTATTCACTGAAAATGTGACACCAGCAGGAATAATAATAATATTGTTGCAGCAAATAACTGCACCAGTAAAGACTTCTAAAGGTTATGTGTTTAGATTTACCACTTGTGTCCAGTGCAAACACAACTCCTTCACAGTTCTTTGTTGCACTTCAGTTCAATCTATAGACTGTATTCACTGATGAACATTCAGACTAACTTTGTGAACAAATCTTTTCTATTATTTGTAATTTAAAAATGAAGGCTAATAACACAAACAACAAACACATTATCCCCTTCAAAAGTCTCCATTAACAATCATCTTTCTGAGCAAACAAGTCAAGTAAGTGGAGCTTAATGCCCCAACAGCCTGGGAGTAAAGTGTTCACTCACCAGGGGATGGCTAAAGTGAGCTTTTAAATGAAGCCAAGATCAAACTAACACACATAAGCAAAGATCCAGTGATAACAATACAAGTATTGGGTATTGGTCCAATAATGTGTCCTCGTATCCATAAGTGTTCTGATGCCACAGGATGATCCCACTTTAGGGCAGCGTGACATTCACCTAAAGGAGGAGCACTATTAGCCATTTGGAGGTACATTTTGTTTTGTTTTGTTTATTTGAGTTGTCTGTCCTGATCCACACTCCTTACCAGTTTTGGTGGTGGTTATCAAGGCCAGACTTTTCAAAGGGCCTTCTAAAAATAGTATAAGTTTTAATGAGTACCGTATTTTCTGGACTATAAGGCGCACTTAAAAGCCTTCAATTTTCTCAAAAAATGACAGTGCACCTTATAATCCGGAGCACCTTATAAATGTAAGAAGTCGTAATGTTTTAGTACAACTTTGGTAAACTACAAAGCTGCACAGCTTGCAGCATTGAGGCTCAGTTATAGTCGCGCAGGGCTTCGTGCATGTTCTGCTTGTTTTAGCTTGTTACTGTTCTGCTCAATTCATTGTGTTCTGCCTATTTTAGCTTGTCTTCTGTTTGCTTTAGCTTCAGCAACTCAATTTCAGCTTCTTCAACAACTTTCAGCAAAGTCACTCGGCACTCACACTGCATTTTTGCAAAAAATGCTAATTTTTCTACAGACACATAAAATCCCTCAACTGGCCCAAATGTCATCATTTAACTCCATTTTTCAAAACTTTTCAGGACAGAATGACAGAATGCCCCCAGACACGCCCACCCCTATGGTGAACACCTTTTTTTAAATTTTTGGCTAGAACCGCAGGTCAGCATGGACACCCTGACCCATCTGTAACTACTCAGACCCAAACACAACAAACTGGGAGGATCTATGGATTCTGACAGCTTTCTATCAGAACCAGCAGGAACATCTTCAGCAGCTCTTTGATGGATCAGAACACAGACCAACACTGGTCACCCGTCACCTGACAACACTTCACAAGGTTTGGTTCCTACCATCTTTTTTTGTCCCAACTATGGTCATCACATTTATGAAATACAAGTTCACAATTTTTTGTTATCAACAGCAGCCTGCCAGATGATAATGTGTTTGCCTCTGTTTGTGTATGTGTTTGTATGGCTGGTAGCAAAATATCTCATTAATCTCTGGATGGATAGCCAATTATTATTAAAACATTCAGAAAATAATCGCTGGTTGTATATCTAGTAAAAGATCATTGTACTTGTTTTTAGTTTCCTTTTTATTTTTTTGTTATATTAAGTTTTTTTTATTTTTATTTTATATATTTATATTCTGTTCTACTGGCTTATAATGTTACAATATGTCTATTTGTACTCTATGCGGTCTGTGTCGTGTCTTTGTTACAACATTGTTTTTATATTTTGAGATGTATTGTTGCCTCCTGACCAGGTCGTCATTGTAAATAAGAATTGGTTCTCAACTGACTTGCCTGTTAAAATAAAGGTTCTTACATCTATAACTAAATAAAATTTGGAGTTACTGCAATTAAAAGATGGCCACCACAGCTAGCCAGCCTTGGAAAACACGAAAATGATTGTAACAATTTTACAGATACTGAAATAAAATTTGACAAGGAAGAACAGGGTTTCCCCCCCAAAAAAAGGCTAAGCCCAGTGGTAGGAGGCTGTTCGCCGGCCAACCGCAATTTAGTAAAAAAAATGATTAAAGTTAACAGGAAAGTTGAAAATATGGCTGTTTTTATTATGTGATATTATAAGATATTTGTGCCAAATATTTACACAACTACAGTTTTACAAAATGGAACTTTTGAAATACTTTTTTAAACAAAAATACAATTAAAATAAATACTAATTGACTGCACCTAATTTGAATCCTAATTTAAGTCACATTTACAAATAAATGAAATGACCATAAATGAAAAAGTGCAAACAAAGCACCAATACACATCTCACTTCCAGGCCAATGAATAACAACAGAGAACTCTGACAAACAGACAGATGCTGTACTGTACTGTGCTTTTTGTGGCACAGGCTGCATGTTGGATCACTACATGGAACAACAAAACAAAACATCTAATGCTAATTTTAATAGCATCATTTTACTGTTAAACATGGATAATATTTTCACTAAGCACAAAACATACTTACTGTCGGTCCTGTAAAGCCACCTGCTGAATTTTAGCTCAACTAACCTCTGTGGTCTATAAACTCTCCTCTTTATCAGCTGCAGCAGTAATCTCCTTCTGTGAGTTCTGAACCGTTTGATTATCTCTGTGATCTCTCACAGAGGGATCATAGAAATGCTGGTACAGGCGAACCAGCTCCGCTAGAGCACCAAAATCATCCATTTTGAATGGAGCGCGGCAGGTGCAATCTGCACAAAGTTACAAATATTGGGAGGTGCTCGACCACGTGACACAACACTGCGCGAGGCTTTCGCACAGGGGCGGGGACAGTGCGATCGCGTCACTGTTGGCGCGCGCACCCTCGCGCGGTGACCTCACGGTGCGGATGCGGGTGGAATACAAACGTGTATAAAAAATGCTGTATTTTACAACAAACAAGCAGAGCTTAGCCTGGCGGCCCACTAGGTTATAATACAACGGGGGAAACCCTGGTAGTAGGTGAGAGTCATTCACAACACAAACTCTGAGCGCTAACAGATCACACAAGATGTGTTTAAAACTGCCATAAACATTTGGAGTCAGCTCTGTCTGTCTGTTAGCAAATTATCTCATGAAGGCCTGGAGGAGGAAATTTCCAAAAGGTATTATTGGATGTACATCTACAGCTGATTATCTTTTAGAGTCAAAATGGCTGACACAACCAACTGACCTTAGCCAACACAAAAATGGCTGTGACTTAGTCAATTTTACAGATTGAGTTCAAAATTTGGTGCGGTAGTAGCTGAGAGTCATTCACAACATATACTCTGAGCCTTAACAGTTTTTGCAATTTTGCCTGAGATTGTGCTTAAAGTCATTTCCAAGATTTAACCAAAGCAGCTTCAACTCCATTATTTCTCAACATAAAATTATCTCAGTTTAAAATTCTGGCATGAAAAGCCGCAGGTGATATGCATTCCTTAAGTAATGCTAGGTTTCTATTTATACAAATAATTTCAATTAGCAATTCAATTTTCAATTCCTAAGAGTTTAAAAAACAAGGCAACTGTTTTGGTAAATCAAATCTACAACTAATCTAATATTCACACAAGACTTATAATGAACACCATCCATCCATCTTCTGCCACTTATCTGTGGTTTTCCAGCTTCTCCTGAGAAATATCAAGATGTTCCCAGGCCAGGGAGTATATATAATCCATCCAGTGAGTTCTGGGTCTGCCCCGGGGTCTTAGCTAGCTCGGGGTCGGCCGTCCTCCTCTAACGAGATCTAGCTTCTCTTGAAAAGTTCGTCTTGAAAACAGCCTTGCCAGTAAATCAGCAACCAAATCAACGTGTTGCTCTCCTTCGGCCATTGTGGGTTAAAAAGTTTTTTAACCGTTAACAGTCCTGGGTGTGACTCTGTTGATCTGCATAGCACTNTTGGCTATCGCAGCTGTCTATCAACTGTATCTGCCCGTTCACTTACAGCACAGACGTCTGCATTGTTGGTTCTGAAGGCCCGGGCAGATTTCATACAGCCTGGAAACATAAGAGCTGAATTCTGATTGGATAAAAACTCTGACCTAAAACAACAGCCCTGGAAGGAGCGTAATATGACACGAAGAGAATATGAATACTTTTAGATATCTGGGAAAGTAAATTAAAAATTAAATTAACCTTTATCATAATTATGGTTATGTTAGGCCAGCAGAGAAGGCCTTGCTGGCCCTGACGGCCCACCACTGCACCTCAGCTCTTTATTTAACATGACGGGTCAAACCAATACCCTCAATACTGCAGATGAGGCCCAGATCCATTGATCCATCTCCTGCTCCGTCCTAACATCAATGAACAATACTTGAACTCCTCCACTTGAGGCAGAAACTCATCACCATTTCATCTGCATGTAGTCATTATGTTATGGCCGACTCACACCTGACTCAGCAGTCAGACACTCACTGCTTCTTATGCAGCCAGAATTTAAAGAAAAACTTTGAAAACCCTTCAGAAAACTACTTTAAAAGATTACAGGAAAGTCTGGCTGCTTGGAAGGAAAACAGAAACAAATAAATGGCTTTGAAGAAATGTGTATCTCTAACCACCTTTCAGGCTAAGATCATCTTATGAAGAAAAATGACAGAGTTGTAGCTGTTTTGCTCAAACCTTAAAAATAACATCTAATGAGATCTTGTGAGATCTCCCAATACACTCAGAGTAAGTGTTGTAAATGACTCTCAGCTACTACCATAAAACTTTAAGCTCAATATCTGTAAAACTGGTTGAATTATAGCTAGTTTAGTGTAGTTTAACACTAATTAGTTGTGGTGGTCATCTTTAATTGGGTTCACACTAGGGCTGCAACTAACGATAATTTCAATAATCGATTAATCGGGCGATTATTTTCTCGATTAATCGATTAATCGGTCGTCTTGGAATTCATTCATTCATTCAGTCATTCATTTTGGCCCACATAAAAAAAGTTATCTGTATGTAAAGGAGTAGGTTGATGTA
>NC_051444.1:34815460-34818790 GCF_001649575.2 Kryptolebias marmoratus
TTTTTTTTTTTTTTTTTTTTTTTAACGGAGCGGACGGAGCAATGACTTATATTTGGGACGGAGTGTTCAGCAAACGCGCTGCGGGAAACGCGCTGCGGGAAACGCGCTGCGGGAAACGCGCTGCGGGTGACGTCACCGTTTCCGCAACAACGTTAGTGACGCATAAATTGCGCGACACATATCGATAATGAAATTTGTCGCCAACGCTTTTAATTATTGAATTTTATCGATTATATCGATTTGTTGTTGCAGCCCTAGTTCACACCAAATGTTAATGAGTTGTGGAGGTACACCCAATGATAACTTTCTAAGAGTTTCACTAAGGGCAGTTTAAATGCCACTGTTTTTCAGTGAAACCGGGACCTTTTTGTAGAAATTTCGCTATTCATTTACACAACAACAGCCGTCAGAAGCTTTCTGAATCTAGGTCTCAGAGTGGAACTTTTCAGACACCTCCATTTGCATTTCTGTGAAATCGCACAGGCCCACCACAGACGGCTGCAGTCAATAATTCTGCACATGTGCAAGCAGATAACAGCAGCGGATAGCTGAGTGCTGTTTATGTTACTCGCCCTTTTCAAAGAGTAGCAGCAACCCAACCTCACTGTCGGTCCAAACAATTCACCATTTTGGATGTAACAGTTTCCATGCTCCAGAGACTGGTGTCTGCACGCATGTGACCGAGCATGGAAACGACAGCGGGTTCAACAAGCACAGAAGCACTGTGGAAAAGTGTCACTTTTTTTCCAATCATCAGAGAATCACCAACATTTCCAGGAATTCGGTCACGTGTATACATAAGATTTTTTACTAACAGACAGGGTTGACAGAAACAGATAATGTCAAAGTTCAAAGCAAAAATATTGTTAAATGTGTATTGCTAGAAGTATGTATTGAGGACGATGCTCAGCTACTACCACACCAGTTTCAGCTTAATATCTGTAAAATTGCCTGAGTTATCACTATTTGTGTTTCCAAAGGTCATTTAGCTGTGGTGGCCATCTTCAATTGAGTTGAGTCTAAAAGTTGATCAGTTGTAGAGGTACATTCAATATTTACTTTCTGGATTGTTCATTAAAATCCATCCAGTGTTTTACAAGATATTTTGTTAGGAGACACAACAGTTAATGAAAAGGTTTTAAATTAGATCTTCTGCTATTAGTTTCTGCTCAAAATGTGTTGGAACTGACTCTCAGCTTCTACCACACCAAATTTTCAGTCAACAGCTGTAAAACTGTCTGGTTTAATATCCATTTTATGTCTAATAAGGTTACTTAGTTGTGGCGGCCATCGAATGCACATCGAATGACTACTTTCTGGGAGTTTCTATAAAATCCATCCAGTGGTTCAGGAGATACAGAACAAAAACATGACCCCTTCCTCCTTCATTGGGACAAAAATGAGGACAGAATCAGGGTTTATCTTGTTATTTAAACACCTGTCTTTGTCACTGATTTGGGCCTAAAACATTAGTGTTAAACATTGTTTTTTTATTGAAGCTAACAGTAATGAGAAGCTGGCAGGCAGCTCAGACAGCTGCTTATGTAATAAGTGTGACAGTTCAGCTCCAACTTTAACCACAGCGCTCTTAAATGAGCAATAATCCATTTCAGCATGTTTTACTACTTATATTTAGCGCTTCTTTGATTCCCCCTTATAACAGCTATCAGAGGTTAATAAGCATCTGGAAGCAGCTGCCACAGGCTCGGTTCTGGTTCTGACCAGCGGCAGGTAGCGACCCGTGACCCGGGTGAACTGGACTCAGAGCGGCGGCTCCGGCTGCTTGTGTTGCAGAGAAGCAGCTAGCAGTTTGATAAATCTGACAGTTTCACGGGAGACTGCCTAACATTTCAGCCATGACACCATTTTGCTACAGTTAGCACACTTCTTCACTCCTTTACGAAACCGAGACATTAACCGTTTATTCGCAGTTTAATCAAATAAAATAAAAAACGGAACAGAAAACTGGTGAGTTTAAACTGACGATGCTAACGTTAAGCTAGCTTCCTCACATAAAACAAGTTAAGGCACCAAACACAGACGTGACACTTCATTGGTAGGTAAAATAAAAGACTTTAGAATACGGTACCGGTATGCACATCTGTCCCAGAACCATCACAGAACCTTTGGGGTGAGAATTAGCCTGAATATCCGCTGCATCACAGCGAGGAGCAGGTTAGCAGCTGAGCTAGCTGTCCGGATAAAGTAGCTCACTCACCGTTACCGTGAATGGCCTCCTCCTCTTCCTCTTTGCGCTTACACAACAAACCAGCTGGGCTTCATTTCACACACACACACACACACACACACACACACACACGCACACACACAGCCACAGCAGCTCGCTCTTTGATAAGGTGAACTCAGACAGAGGCATGCCTCCGCCCGCCTCTCCTCCGGTAGCTTCCACTGCAGTGACTCCACTGTTCTTCGCCCCTAGCAGAGCCCCGGCCTGTCTGCCTGTCTGTCTGCCTGTCTGCCTGTCTGTCTGCCTGCCTGCCTGTCTGCCTGTCTGTCTGCCTGTCTGCCTGTCTGTCTGTCTGCCTGTCTGCCTGCCTGTCTGCCTGTCTGTCTGCCTGTCTGTCTGCCTGTGTTTCTTTGTTTGCTATCTAGCTGCTCATAACAGTGTATTTGGAGTACAGGATCCAAATCCACTGACCTACAGCACCACTTCTCTTTTAAAGGAATAGTTCACATCTTTTGAGGTATGAGGTTCTGTGGATAATTTATAAACAATTACTATCTTACCTGCTGTAGAATGCTCTTTTGATGTGTTACATTTCTACACAGACGTCAGTGGTGGCTGGCCAATAGAGGGCGCAAGGGCGCCGCCCTACCACTCACATTACCTTGAATACATATTTTTAGTTGTGTAAGATAAATATTTTATCGTTAATGATAAGTAATGATAAGTTTCGTTCTTCAACATTGTCTGATTGGTGACGTATTTCCGCCGCAAAAATCTTTGTCCATAGACTCTCGTTAAAAGTTGTAAATGCGCAGTAGCTCCTCTTCAGTACAAGAGATAGGACCGTTCAGGGCGCACCTCTGCAGCTGTGTTTACGTTTCACCGCCTCCCGCCGCCGGAGGACGGAGCTCCCACCGCCGGAGGGCGGGACTCCCGCCGCCGGAGGGCGGGACTCCCGCCACGGGCTGACGTCACATCCGTCTGTCATAAAGTTTGCGTGATTGAAAAGTCGAGCCGCGGGTGAGCTGCCTTTTATTCAAAGACAGTAATAAGTTCATTACGTGACTAAGTTACATACAAAAGGTGATAGATAAGATCATAGTTAATAATTAGTTTAAGAAAATTTATGCTAAAATCTGTTA
>NC_051444.1:34820424-34824838 GCF_001649575.2 Kryptolebias marmoratus
GAAGCCAATAGGACCACATCATCTGCAAAAAGCAGAGATGCGATCCTAAGGCCACCAAAACGGATCCCCTTAACACCTTGGCTGCGCCTAGAAATTCTGTCCATAAACGTTATGAACAGAATCGGTGACAAAGGGCAACGTTGGCAGAGTCCAACTCTCACCAGAAACGAGTCCGACTTACTGCCGGCAATGCAGACCAAGCTCTGACACCGGTCATATAGGGACCTGTAACAGCCCGTATCAAAAGGCCTGGTACCCCATACTTCTGGAAAACCCCCACAAGATTCCCTGAGGGACACGGTCGAACGCCTTCTCCAAGTCCACAAAACACATGTAGACTGGTTGGGCGAACTCCCATGCACCCTCAAGGACCTTGCTGAGGGTATAGAGCTGGTCCAGTGTTCCACGGCCAGGACGAAAACCACACTGCTCTTCCTGAATCCGAGGTTGGACAATCTGACAGACCCTCCTCTCAAGAACCCCTGAATAGGCCTTACCAGGGAGGCTTAAGAGTGTGATCCCTCTGTAGTTGGAACACACCCTCCGGTCCCCCTTTTTGAATAAGGGGACCACCACCCCGGTCTGCCAATCCAGAGGAACTGCCCCCGATGTCCACGCGATATTGCAGAGTCGCGTTAACCAACACAACCCTACAACATCCAGAGCCTTAAGGTACTCCGGGCGAATCTCATCCACCCCCGGAGCCTTGCCACCGAGGAGCTTTTTAACCACCTCGGTGACCTCAGCACCGGAGATTAAAGAGCCCGACCTAAAGTCCCCAGGCTCCGCCTCCTCAATGGAAGACGTGCTGGAGGGATTGAGGAGGTCTTTGAAGTATTTCGCCCACCGTCCCGAGTCGAGGTCAGCAGCACACCACCCTCACTATAAACAGTGTTGGTGCTGCACTGCTTTCCCCTCCTGAGACGCAGTTTTGTAAGTATTGGTGTTCAGGAAGCACTTCCAGAATCGCCTCGAAGCCGTACGGAAGTCTTTCTCCATGGCCACATGTCTTGGACACTCAGGTGAAGAGAGGGGCGGAGCTGTCAACTGACCACTACCTGGTGGTGAGCCAGCTCCGATGGTGGAGTAGGATGCCGGTCAGACCTGGCAGGCCCAAACGTATTGTGGGAACGTCTGGCAGAGTCTCCTGTTAGGCCCAGCTTTAACTCTCACCTCCGGGAGAACTTCGAACATGTTCCGGGGGAGGCGGGGGACATTGAGTCAGAGTGGGCCATGTTCCGTGCCTCCATTGTTGAGGTGGCTTATCGGAGCTGTGGCCGCAAGGTGGTTGGTGCCTGTCATGGCAGCAACCCTCGAACCCGCTGGTGGACACCGGCGGTGAGGGATGCCGTCAGGCTGAAGAAGGAGTCCTATCGGGCGTTTTTGGCCTGTGGCACTCCGGAAGCAGCTGACAGGTACCGGCAGTCCAAGCGGCATGCGGCTCGGGTGGTCGCTGAGGCAAAAACTCGGGCATGGGAGGAGTTCGGAGAGGCCATGGAGAAAGCGTAAAATATGCTTATTGCAAAAGTGTATAAATATAATATATATACACACTCTATACAATTTTTTTTTATCGAACACTGAAGAAACCACTTGGGTGTTTTCATCTTTTTCTATGACCCCTCGATGTGTGACATCCACAGAGCTGCTGAAGTTCACAGCATTCAGTCATTCATCAGTGAGTGGATCAATACTGGTACAATATAGTTCAGTTTGTTGAAATTAATTGTTTGAACCAGACAGAAAATACCACTGTAGTTTCATTTTTTTGGCTACCTGAAAGATAAAAACCTTCAGATTTAGATTCACAAGCTCCGATGTGGGAATTATTATCAGAACTCGATTTCGGATCACTTCAAAGGGAAGCACCGCTCCGACCCTCGTTACAGCCTGAGATCAGTTTGTGATTCAGAGCAGTTTGTTATTGATGAAAAAATATCAACAATCCATATGTGATTAAACAAATGTCATAGTCTGAAACTGATGTTCCTTGTCTTACTTTGGAGTGAGAGTTCATAAACGCTACTCTGAAGCACGCTTACGTTGTTTAAGAGTTAGCATCCAGTTAGCTTCAAGTTAGCAACATTAGCTCTCTCCTGCCGTCGTTATGTTGATTTGCAGTGTTGTGTACTGATGTCATGACAATGATCTGGATGTAATCGGTTCTCACCCTTCCACGTTACAAACTTGGTCGTTATGCATGTTGTTTAGTCGGCCATGACGGTCCTTGTGATCATCAGAATCCAAATCTGAAGAGTTTTCATCTGATTACAGAGATCCAGCCATTGGTTCAGGTTCATACTGGTATGTTTGAATGTCCATTACTCCTGAAGTCTTCCAGCATTTCTTCATATACATAAAAGGCTTCTTTTCTCCATTTCAACTAGTAAACAACCAGACAATAGCAGCATTCTTGGCCGGCTGGGGCACAGCGCTCGTCATGAACCCAGGACAGCAACTCCGCCCCATAAATCATCTACTTCTGAAATTATTGACTTAAATAGTAAAAACAGTTTGTTTATATTTTAGGTCAGAAAAATGGGTCCCTGCAATGTTGTTGTCATAACTCAGGGGATTCTGTCCAGAGAGAGCGGAACCAAGACCAAAACACGGAGACGAAGATAACGGTAAGTGAATTTATTTACAAAGTGCAAGCTATGTACAGTGGGCGGTATCCGGAGGAGTCTGCAAGAGAAGGAGAGCTGGGTGAGTCTCGGGTACGAGTTTTGATCCAGGTTATTTGCTAGGTGGTGCCAGTAATGTTTCTTATTTGCTTACAGATCCAGGAGATGAATACAGCGCCGAAGAGAGGAGGAGAGGTTCCCAGAGTTCCAGGAGTAACGAGCCAGTTCCAGTAGGCGAGTATCAACGTGATCCCAGGTAAGTAGTCCTTAATTTCCGTAGTCGTGTCGTGGCAAAAACCTAGGACGTAGGCAAAACAGAGAACGTAGTTAACACTAGGAGCAGGAATCAAGGTTAGACGCTGAGGCGGAGAATCTAACCCAGAAGGTTCGATGCTCCAGCGAAGATCTGATCTCAGCCTGCTGCTTAAGTACTAGATGGTCTCGTCAATGAAAACTGGAACACCTGTGGAGTGATGATTAGTAGCACCACCCAAAAGGCGGAGCCAAACCCAGATCCTCACAGTTGTGTGGATGTGTTTGAATAAATCACATTCATGAAATGTCAATTTTTTTAGATTTGATTTGATTTCAGCCGGCTACATCCTGCAAAGACCTGAACTTTCAGGAATTAAGTGAGCTTTGTGAACCAGAACTCAGCTGGTTTGATATGGAGCTCTACACATTAAATGTGTGACAGACGTCCCCCTCATATCACTTTCAAAATATGATGAATTAACTCAGTTGAGTGATCTTTATGGTTAACCATTTTTAAAATTAAATGTAAAGTTGCTGTAAGTCATTATTGTTCTTCTCCTCAGTAATGAATCTGTTTATTGTTAGCGAGGCTTTTAAATCCTGCAGCCAAGTGGTCACAGACAGTGGCTGCACACCATTTTCTGCCTGGATGACAGAGGAGCTAGCCGGGTGGGTGCGGTTTGCTCTCCATTTCAAGTGGCAAATTAACAAGGGCATCATCTGAATGCACTGCTCAGATCCAGCAGCCAAACTGGCAAACCATGTGGCTGATGTAAACAAAACAAAGCTGTTTCACTTCCAAAAGCAAAATGTAATAAATAAAGTATAATCTCTTACATTGAGATGCGGTATAGTCACACTATCTGCCATATTGTTGGAGGGGAAAAGTGTTCTTCTGAAAAATACTCTGAGCATCGTCTTATCTTTTGAAAATATTCACATTGCTATAGTGTGTATCAGCAGTGTTGTCTGATCTAAAAGCAATGTTGTTACAGCTATTCATTGATTATTCAATCAATTGATCAATTTTACCTGTAAGGATGCAAAGTGATCAATTTCACCTACAGTATATCTTTTTAAAGCATCTGCTAGAAGGCTTAATATATACTCTGATGCATGTGAATTCACCTCTTACAAGAGGAGCTATGTACTGATGCAGTTGGAAATCTTCCTTAGTCAGATAATGCCCCTTTATCCCATTTTAGAGTAAAACGTTTGTATGAACCTGACTGTTTACAACCAGAAGGTCTGCTTGAATTCCTATCTTTAAGTTTGCTCCCAAAAAGAAGCATCTGACAGTAGCAAAGAAACTAACAAATAAAAATGTATTGTGCATTTTGTCTGTTCTGCAGACAAACACAAGATGGCTCCTTAATCTCATGATATACAACACCAATTTTGAAAAATGAAGCCTAGGCGTAAATTCAGACTGGAAGACCTGCTTCAGCCTCACCTGCATCTAATCGCTGCATCGAGCACCTCCACTCCAGCCTATCAGCATCAGACCGCACCTCCATCTCAGCCCATCAGCGTCC
>NC_051444.1:34825185-34828230 GCF_001649575.2 Kryptolebias marmoratus
GAAGCGCATTGCTATTGTCGACACTCGTGTCTTCCGCCGAGGTCCGAGCGCCAAATATCTTATGTCATTCATGTCAAATAAAACCATTTAATTGCAGCTTCTCTTTGTCGTGAGTCTCTCCAGGTTGAAAGTTGGGATGTTGTGCAAACTTTAAATAAAATCAGAATTCAATAATTTGCAAGTCTCATAAACCCACATTGTATTTACAATGGAACATAGTAAACATATCACAAGTTTAAACTAAGAATCTATATTATTTTAAAAAGTTACTGTGGTGAATTTTGTGAAATAATGGTGGACTTTATCAGTTAAAAAAGAGAATTGTCTCTTGTGACATTTGTTTTCAAAGACAACTGCAGCAAAGACACAAGTTCAAAGTATAAAGGTCTGATGAAGTTGTGACAGCGCCATCCACAAACCGGAATATATACTGTATGAGCCCTGCAGCTTATAATCTGTTCAGAGCTGAACCCATGAGCCAATTAGCTTCCAGGAAGCACCCTTGGAAGGCATGTTGCTCCATGACCCAGATGGGGACATTATAGGAAGATTCAGTAATTTAAATAGAGTGTCCTATTCAAAATGGCTATGACACATCTAAATCCACAAGTATGTAATGTCCTTCTGATAACATAATGATATGATATAAAAAATAAGGAACTACAACTATCAAATATTCTTTTGGACTCAGTAATATAATAATTTTTCATTCACAATACAGAAATTCTGAATTTGATAGCAGCAACATGTCTCTTTGCTGGACATTTTTTTTTTGTTTTCTGTTGTTATGTTTACTATGCTCCATTGTAAATAAACTATAGGTTTACCAGATATGCGAATCATTGCATTCTGCTTTTATTTACATTTTACATAATGTCCTAACTTTTTCAGAATTGGAGTTGTATTAATGTGTGTATTTGCATTAAATGAAACCTGTACAAAAAGTGTTCACAAACACCTGAGCTTATATATTTTATGGGCTTCACAGCAGATTTATTATAAATCATCTATAGACAAAATGTCAGCTGGAAAACAACAAAAACAAACCTGTCTGTTTCCTTTAAATTCTATAACATATCACACTTTTAAGTCCAACCAAGTGTCTAGGTTTTTGAGTGTTTCTGGGCTTTATTTTGTGAATTTTTCCAGTTTAGAAACCGGTCCATGTAAGTGTCAGAAAATGTGATTTCTGATCTGATTTAAATGACCTCAGTCCACATATTTTTTAGTATATAGCATGTATCCTTGTCAAGACCAATAGCCATTAATTTATGATTATCTCTTGTTATTTTCCCAATCCTACAACCAGTGTTAGCAGCCATACTGAATGTTTTGCATGACAGTACTGTCAAGGAATGTGAGTAGAGATCAGCCCGAAACCCAGTCTCAGGCCAGTGCAAGTAAAGGATGTTGCTTAAGACTGCAATAAAGAGACTGTGTGTGTGGCCATGTATTTGATACATTGTGGGGACAATTTTCCTAACACATACTACCTTGTGAGGACCAACTGCTCCTCGTGGGGACCAGGCTTTGGTCCCCACGAGGAGAAATTATGTTTTTGGGTTAGGGGTTAGGTTTAGGACTAAGGTTTGGTTTAGGGTTAGCTATGTACTGGTAATGGTTATGGTTAGGGTGTAGTTAGGGTGTAGAAATGATTGGAAGTCAATGGAAAATCCCTGCAAAGATAGAGAGACATAACATGTGTGTGTGTAGGTGTGTGTGTGTGTGTGTGTGTGTGTGTGTCTGCTATCACTGGTACAGAAAGATTGTACGTATCTTTTAATATTATGGGTATAAGTTGATTATGGAAATTAGATGGGGTAAATTATACAATTAAAGTCCTAAACCAGACAAAAATGATTTTACTACAAGCTATAATCAGTATTAAATGATTATTCTGTGATTGACGATTTATTATATGCTATGATTGTCATTGAGTGATTTGTTATAAAACGTACTTTAAAAAGTGTAAGGCCACAGCTCGAAAGTAAGTGAAAAGTAAGTGACAGAATGGGGAAATTGATGTAAAAAGAGACAGTGTGGACATCAGAAGTCACTGTCTGTATCCAGGCAGTTATTAGGGTAAAAGAGGAAGTTACTTGGGACTTTCAGCCAAGGATGGTAGGAAATTAAACTTGCATTTCTCCATCTTAACCAAAATTTTATATATTTAAACTTTCTAAAGCTGTGGACTGAGGAGAAGTAAATTAATTGGGAAACTGTCATGGTTAAGGCTATATCTTTAGCCCACATCCAGAAGACAAACTGTAAAATAAGAATGAATGTTTATTGAGTCGAACTGGCAGAGGATCAGGAAACGGCAGTTCAGGAATGTGATGGCAGCTGTGTTTAAGAGAAGAGATGTTACTGGAAAATCGTAACTTTGATAACAAAATTAGTGGAAGGAAGAAGTAGTTTACGGGTGAATGGAAGTGATCCGCCAGGGAGAGGTAGTGGGCTCTGGGAGTGGAAATCCTGGGAAGCACTGAGGAATCCGGAGGTGGCGTTTGCTGATCGTAAAGATTCGAGCTGGAGGGTGACAGAGTTCAGCCAAGGGAGTCGTACGAGACGCCAGCGAGTTAAACTGCGGATGCGTGGATAATCTTTGGCCGGGTTCTGCAACAAAGATCCAAAGTGCAGGGTACCTGGAAGGAAGCAAAGGAACATGAGTGAAATCTAGAATACAAGACTTAGTCATGAGGTAACAAACGTACCAAACAGGTTAACACTCTGACGGTGAGTTTAAGCCTTTAAGCCTCCCTTGATGAGTGCAGATTGGAAACACCTGTCAGCGGTGCCACCTGGAGGGCAAACGCCACCTGCTAGAAACAATAGAATGCAACCAAAACCAGCCAAGGCTCCAGACCCTGACAGAAACTGTATGAATCGTTATTATGGATTGGAAAATTGTATTCTACTGAAGTTGTAATGGATAGTGAATCATTTTAATTAAGTTCCCTAAAAATGCAAATCTGTAATTATTTATTATAAATTATTTAAGTATGTTGCAGATTGTTTAACGATATTTGTTTGTTTGATTACCAC
>NC_051444.1:34828330-34836810 GCF_001649575.2 Kryptolebias marmoratus
GTTTTAAAGTGTAAGTGAATGCCATCCATCCATCCATCCATCCATCCATCCATCCATCCATCCATCCATCCATCCATCCATCCATCCATCCATCCGTCCATCCATCCATCCGTCCATCCATCCTTGTGACTGGATTGAAGACCAAAATGTTTGTAAAGTATGAGGTTTTATACATAAAGAACTATGCAAAAGTCAAAAGTTCTCACTCAAAATCAAAAACAACCCAGGATGCATATATTTTTGGGGTCAGCTAGGATTTTATATGTTCCCGGATCACCCTACATACTGTATAAAATTTTTGTGGGTTACCAGACACTTCATGTTTTAGTTTTTCAATATGGAGAACTCCCTGTGAATTCCCTTAGCCAGACTATGAATTGAGGAGGTGAGTAAGAGTTTTACAATTTCAGAATGCATCGTTTAGCAATAACCGTCCTATAAGCCAGTACTGATCAGGTCACCCAGTCCATTTCTTTCTAAAATGCTGAAAAAGCCAAACAAAGTGGTTTCAGGATCAGATTCAAGATTTACTTTTAGCACTGTAGAGTACCACCTAAATACTGAGCACCAGAACCCATTGAGTCTGGGGCATAACCAGAAATCATGCGCAAGTGTACTAAGGACAGCCTTGCATTTGTCACGTGTGAGAGAAGTTTGTGGGAAAATCCTATTTAGCTTGGCCGAATAATGTAATCTATGTATGACTTTAAATTGGACCATCTGGAGTCTGGCATTGACAGAGCAGTGATGGATACTGTTCAGGGCTTGTTTCAAACTTCATCTTGAATCGAGATGTTAAGGTCCTTCTCCCACATGTTTAATTATTACACTCGGTTGAGATATGAACCAACAATAAATTAAACTTTGTGACATAGGCAGTGTTCTCCTATTGTCTATGTTTTTCTTAGGGCATTCAGTCTTTCCATAAAATTATAATTAAAAAGTAATTTTGGCTGTTTGGTCATTTTGATACCTACTTAATTACTTTTATAAACTGAATGGAAGACACAGGCTCCAATTGTGCATTAAGGGATACAAGGTCGCTTTTCTGACAAGTTATAGTGTACTCTGAAATCTTACTAAAACTGTCATTTCAAGTATGCGAGAAACAGACTGCTCAGGATCTGATACAGAAATGGCAATATTTTCAGCGTATAGGGATATCTTATGATTTATTTCCCCAATTGTTATAGGTTTAATCAGTGCATCTTCTTATGAAAGCTAGCTTCTCAATGGCTAAAGCAAATAGTAATGGGGACAGGTGCCCCTCCCAAGACAGAAGGGGTGTGACTTATCCTGATTGATGACTATTGAAGGGACTGGGTCAGACACGCAAGCCATACCCAAGAGTCAAAAGAATCTCCAAAACCTTAAACAGATACCCCCACTCCACCCTATCAAAACTTTTTATGTGTCCAAAAATAATATGCCCTTTTTTGTGCCTAAGGGAAATTTGTAATGCATAATATTCAGTACTCTTCTGGTGTTAAAGAGTATCTGTTAGGAATGAATCTTGCCTGTTCTATATGAATGAGAGATTGTATGTGTTTAGGTAATCTGTTAGCTAATATCTCAGTAAAGATTTTAAAGTCCAGACTGAGCATAGAAATTGGGATGAAGCTGGATTAGTGTCATTTCATCTCTGGCTTAAGCAAAAGAGCAATATCTTTATTATATAACGTTGATGGGAGCCTCAGCAGGGTGAGATAGCATTCTAAGCAGGAGTGGGGATATGTTTTATAAAAATCAGCCCCAAAGCCATCCGGACCAGGGGCTCTGCCAGCTTTAAGTAATTTAATAGGTTCTGTTAGCTCAGTCAAAGTCACTTTGATGTTCAGAACATTGGGTGAGACATTATCTAACCTGGAATGGGGAGACTGTCAAGCCATGCATCTACATCACCCTTAGATTTAGCTGTAAATAACTCCAGGTAGAACTCATTTATTTAATGCTTTGGGGTTAGTAAGGATATTCATGGTACTAGAGCTAATTATGTGTATAGCCCTGTTGCTCCCAGAACTGATGGGCTAGTCCCCAAGTTTGAAATAATAAAAGCAGAGCTGGAACATTTAGTCAGTAGCTTGTTTTGTTAGAATTGTATTATATTCATATTTAAGATTGTGGATTTCTTGCAGTGTTTGGCTGGTATTATATTGCCTATATTTGCTATCTAATTGAGATAGCTTAGCATCAATCTTTATGAATTGTGAGATCCTCTGCCTCCTGAGTGATGCTATATAAGAAATAATGTCCCCTCAAGACTAGTGACGAGGTCAGAAAACCTCACAAAAACCCGGAAAACCTACTAGACCTCCTCACTCGAGATCGAAAAGATGCCTGGAGTCAGAGTCAAAAAACAGCCAAAGAGTCTGCATTAAAGCTTGAACAGAGTTTATTTGCTTTCAGCGCTGAAAGGAGACGCCTTGCCAGAATAATAGGAAAACCCAAGTCGCATCTGAGTGAGATCTCAAACACATAACAGTTTTAACCTGCTGCCCCACCCAGAGATGCTATGTCACACACAATGGCTCATCTTCGTCTGGACATCTGTCTGGGACCAGATATGGAGTTGTTTTCCTGTCTTCTGCAGCTGGGTTTCTTCGGGATGGTTTCAGTTTTCTACTGAGCTGACTCCCCCAGTCTCCGTTATCTTGTAGCCGTGCAGACAGTCACACACACCATAAACTCACATGACCTCACCAGGGCATAGTTACAGCCATCAACATGTTAATACATTTGATTCAATTTACACGTACATTAATACATGTTTCTATCTGGCAAGACTACCTTACACTACCTTAAATGTTTCCTATAGGATAGAGTCTGAGGTGTCAGGTGTATCATTGGTGTCAAAAAACTCTTAAAATTTACTAAAAAGATATTTACAAAAGTCTGCATCATTAGTAAGAGAAGGCTGCAATCTCCATGTGACTGGTTGTTTTGGTTGGTTGAGATCAAGAGTGATAGTTGCAGGTGCATTTTCTGAAATTATATTGTTGTGGTATTTGGTGCCTTGCACATTAGGTAGGAGTTTAGGAACAAAACTCTGAGGACACAAATCAGGGACACAGAACGAGGACAAATGAACAATGATCCAACGGAGTAGTGGAGAACGTGGCCGGGTTTTAAACACAGAGGATAATGAGGTAAGTGGGCATAGGTGAGTGATTCTAATTACAGGCAGGTGGAGATGGGCGTGGCAGGTGAACAGATGACAAACTGGGGAGAAGTAGATGAAACATACACACAAACACGAGGGTCCAACATAGACAATCAACAACAAAACATGAAAAACACAAACAAGAAAATAACGCAAAGACAGGCTACAAAAACCCAAATCCCGACAGCAAGATGTCTATAAGATTAGTGGAGGAGATCAAACTGTGTACAGTCCCTGAAGCATTTGAAGGGGTTGACTGTTTTTTTGTTTGTTTGTTTTTTTATATCTAGCTAGGTACCTGTCCAAAACTGCAGTATAATCCACTGTAACTATTAGGTTAGTGTTTGTAAGATCAGGTAATTTTTCCCATGTTTTAACAAAAAACTTGCATCGTCAACATTTGGACTGTAGATGTTAACCAAAGTAAAATGCTTGGAATAAAGTCAGCCAGTTAGTATGAGAAATCTGCCATTAATGCCAGATATCGTTTGTAGATACTGAAACTGTATATTCCTCTAAATTATACTTACTACCCCATGCATTTTGCTTGAAAATGTTTACCGGAATATATGTCATGCCAAGCTGCAATGTAAACAAGCTCAGCCCTTTAAGCTTAGAATTACCTGTAGATCTCATGGATAAATGTAAGTTCTATTTCATCCCTACTGACGGCCATAGGGCGGTGCTGAAAGCACTGAATGTTCCCTTCATGCATGCGCTGTTCAAGTAATAATACCAACAGAGTCACACCTGTGACACGTCAGATGATCACCCAGTCTATATATACTGACGTCATCCGGGGTTCTGTTCCTCATTTCTTCTCGCGTGTGGTACGTTGCATAGCATTGGCTTTTGGATAATTTTATTGTCGTCGGACGCCCAATTGCCTGTTGGCTGGAGTAGCGGTGAATCACCCTCCTAGGGGCTGCAACAGTCGATCTTCGTAAAAGGTAATTCTGCTGTTTGTTAGTGATGACAGTGTTTGCGCCTCCTCTCTCAACTCACGGCTTCTGACTTCTGTGTCGGCCCCTTTGGCTGTTTCGCTTTGATTGGTGATGGTAGAGTCACCGTTTTTTTCTGTCTGTGGTTGGGCACAGCTAGAAAAATGAAAGGCTCCCACTGTTGTGTGGGTTGTGGGGCCGCACTTCAGGCAGACGATGGCCATGATCTGTGCCCTGCCTGCCTTGGGCATGATCACCTGGTGGAAGCCCTGTCGGAGGATTCCTGCATGAACTGCAGTTACATGCCACGCGCTGTGAGGGTGGCCCGGCTGGCCCAGTTGCGCCCTGAGTGTGACACAGACCCTCCACCTTCTGGGCAGGTGGCCCCACCTAGGTGCTCGAAGCACTGGCCTAAAGCCACGGTCACTGTGGCTCCTCCTAAGAAAAGGCAAGCTAAGTGTGATCAGGGCCTTTCCATGAGGGTTCAGCAGTTGCCCGCAGAACTGGCAAAGATGAAATCTTTTTTTCAGGCATGCCAGCCGGATACTTCACTGGCGGCGGCTGGATTCTCTTCTCCACCCATGCCTGAGTTGGCTGCGGAGGACGATGTCTCATCTCTGGTTGCCTCTGCCTTTCACTTTAGGAGTGAAGAGGAGGCACAGCCATCTTGCGCTTCGGAGACTGGGTCACTGTCTTTGTCTCAGAGGGCAGCTATTGGGTCAGGTGAAAGCTCTTTGCAGGACACCATGCATATGGCCTTGAGTCAGCTACAGTTGGACGTCCCACAGGGGGAGGAGTCAGCTCCTGGAAGTGCCTTTTTCCTTCTCCCTTTTCTGTTCCTCCATCAGAGGAGTATCTGAGGGAGTTGCACGCTTGTTGGCGGGACCTGTAGGTGAAAAAAGGTAGTTCTCACACTGAAATGATAGACAGACTCATTTCTCATTTCAGCCAAATACACGGGGGATTTATTGACACAACTGATCATCTTCAGAATTACCCCAAAATCCCAAAGTATCTTTGAAACTGGGGCATATTTATACAGAAAAAATACATTGGAGTGTATTGCATATTTCTGACCAGTTCACGATTGGTCAAAAGTTTACATAACTCCTAAGTCATTTGCAGGAAACCAGCCCAGGCTACTAAGTCAGTCTGACCCAGTACAGACCCACTGTTTTTCAGGACTTGTCTTAACATTATTAACAACCTTTCTAACATATCCTTTCTAAGTACTGTTCTGGAAATTTCTTGGCTCTCTCAACACAAAAACATAACTCTTGTCACCCTTCCTCTTCCATACTTGGTAAACTTTGCAACCTCTCTGCATCCTCTTCCACAGACCCTAGAGCAGGGGTGTCAAACTCCAGGCCTTGAGGGCCACTATCCTGGGAGTTTTAGGTTTTTCTGCCCAACACACCTGATTCAAATGGTTTAATTACCTCTTTACCAAATCATCAAGTTCTTCATGAACACGGCAACAAGTCATCCATTTAAACCAGGTGTTTTAAAGCAAGAACACATCTAAAACATGCAGGAGAGCGGCCCCCGAGGAATAGAGGTTGACACCTGTGCCCTAGAGACTTTTCACGCCTCTCCACAGATTGCCGGGTGCTGGTGGCTATGCACGAGTCTGTCAAAGCAGGCTTGAACTCAAATGCCAGCCACTGAACATGCTGTTGCCTCACTCATTGTGTCACCAGATGAAGCTTTGCGTCTTGACGTTCGGTGCCCATGCACTCAATGTTGTGTTACAAATAACCTACTCTGTAAAGCTTACAACGCTGGGGCACATGATGGCCGTCTTGGCAATTCCTTGGCACACCTCATGTTTGCCCTCTCTGCATCCCTTCAGGATGCTGGTGTTGCAACTGCAGTGGTTGGCTTTAATCACGCAGTACTTCAGGCCTTCGCACTGATGACCAGGGAGCTTGGGCGTGTAATGTTCTTTCTAGTTCAGGCTCGTCGACAGGTCTGGCTGATGCAGTCTATGTTGACTGAAACATGTCATAGGACCCTTCGCAGTGTTGCCAGGGGAGTTGTTTGGTTTGGCTGCCCTGGAGGCGCTCAATTGAACCGTTCAGGCACGGCAAACTAGACAGCAACTTTCAGGCCTCAGCAGGAGTATGCCACCTCCCCCTTCTGAGCACCTGAGGTGCCTGTCGGCTGGCCTCAGCGTCCGGCTGCCCCCTCAGGGTTGTGATCGGTCTGGTGGTTTTTATTCACGTACTGTACATCGGAGACCCAGCAGGGACTTTTGCGGGTCAGTCCACCACCCAGCTAGGCAGGCCCAGGCCTCAGACTCTGCCTGCTGCCCCCTCAGGGCCCCTAGGGGCCATGGGGAAAGAAAGTGATGCCACCAGGCCGGCCGTCGGATATTTTTCCCATCAGCAGCTCTGTTACTGGGCTGCTCATGCTGTGAATCCATGGGTGGTTCCTACTCTAACCCATGGCTAAAGGCTACAGTTCTGATGGAGACCTCACGTCTGACACCGAGTCAAGGTGACTGTAATTACCGACCCGGTGAGAGCCCCAGCACTAGACCAGGAGCTTTCCGCTCACCCAAGAGTGCAATTAAGGCAGTGGTTCCTCTGTGGCAACCCATAGGCTACTATTCAACTTACTTCCTCATTTTGAAAAGGACAGGCGGAGTGAAGGTTCTCCCATACCTCAACGATTGGCTTCTTTGCGCCCCTTCTCGGGAGTGTGTCTCTCGGGATACATGTCGCCTGCTTGCTCATGTGTCCCAGTTGGGCCTCAAGGTCAATTTGGAGAAGAGCTGCCTGATTCCATCTCAGACTGACAAGTCAGGGCTTGACAGGATTCAGAACCACAACGACAAGACAAAGTTTTAAGGTTTTTATTGTAAACAGAACTGGAGCAGGATCAGAGTCTTTGATCAGAGCACTCACGTGACCGTCTTGGATCGGGACCGGACCAGGTAAGTCCTTCGTAGCTTGATAGCTTGTAGCAGACGGGCGTGTCTGAAAGGGGCTGAGGCGAGAGGAATAGTCCAGGTCCAGGCAGAGGGTAGAGACCGATGAGTCAGAAAGCAGAAGCCAAATCCAATAAGGGAAAATCCAAAAGGCGAGGTCCAGAAAGGTGAAGCGAGAACGGCAACCAGAAATCAGAGTCCAAAGCAGTATCCAAAAAGGGGCAGGCAAGAGACGTGGGTCGTGGGACAGGCAAGGGTCGAGATCAGGCAAGGACATGGAAAGTACGCTGGACATTTACTGGCTGTGAGGCTTTCAATAATCTGGCCCTTGAAGACTGGGAGCTGTGAGTATATATACAGGGCAGAACAGGTGACACGGATGAAGGTAATTGCGTGGGCATGGAAACAGGGGCGTGGCTTGAGACTGGGAGTGGAAAGTTACGTGGCTGTGGCATGACTAGAGGCAAGAGGCGTGGCAGGAACAGATGAAACTGTGACACAGACAACCACTTTTCTTGGGATAATTTTGGAATCACCTTCCATAAGGGCTCGTCCATCTGTTCGAAGGGTAAATGACATTCTACAGTTGACCAGTCAATTTAGGCTGGGCAGGCGGTTCCCTTACAGCACCTTCCTGCAGCTGCTAGGCAAACTGACGTCGGTCACTCTGGTTGTGCCCTTGGGTCTGCTTTCACTGCTCCCTTTACAGATGTGGCTAAACAGCTTTCGCCTAGACCCCAGGCTACACAGGCATCGCAAACTTTTGGTGACTCCATGGAGAGACAGGATCTATGGGGATGGTAGTGTGTCGCAGAGAGGTGGTCACGACGGATGCCAGCTCCACGGGATGGGGTGCTGTGTGGCAACACAGGGCGGTTCAGGGCCGCTGGTGTCCCCAGGATCGCTCCAAGCATATAAATGTGCTGGAGCTGCGTGCTGTACATTTAGCTCCGAGGCACTTTCTGCCCGCCTGGAGGGGAGACATGTTCTAATTCGATCAGATAACACATCTGTTGTCTACCACATCAACCATCAAGGTGGCACCAGGTCAGCGCGGCTTCTGAAGGTGTCCAGGGATCTCCTGGAATGGGCCTCTCTATGCCTGTCCACCCTGCGGGTGGCGTATTTGCCAGGACAGCACAACAAGGTTGCAGCCTCTCTTTCCCTGGGAGAGTGGTCACTTCACAGCAACATAGTGCACATGATCTGGGACCTCTTTGGTCAGGCAGAGGTAGATCTGTTCGCCACAGTGGGGTCGTCTCATTGTCCCCTATGGTATTCCCTTACCAGGGACGTGCGGTCAGGGGAGGCAGGTGAGGCAGAGCCTCCCCTGTCATCATGACAAGAAAAAAAAAATCATAACATAAAATGAATATTAATATTTGTCCACTGATCTTTATGTATGAGTAATTTTCGAACATTTTTATGGTCTAAATCGCATTTTTAT